>NC_053390.1:551315409-551615409 GCF_905171765.1 Bufo bufo | reverse complement strand
CCTGTAGTTAATTAGTTAGGGTTTCTGTTAGGCCACAAGTGTTGCTATTGTTCATTGTAAGGACCTCATAATTTGAAGTGACATTTTACATTGGAGAGCTGATAAACTTTCCCACAAACTCAAGAACAAACTCAAGCCGGACTGGTGTTTTGGCTCAGAAGGAAAACTCAGGCACGTGCTACAACACCAGCTATGGGAGGGGGAATTCTGTAGAGCTTTGTAAGATTGTAGGCTCTTGTTCTGCACCGTAGGCTAGCCCGTACCACACACCCTTACAGTTATTCTTGTTTTTTTAGGGTAATAACAGGTAAGATCTGGAGGTTTAGTCATGCCCACCAGTAGGCAAATTACCACACTTTCCTCCTGCTTCCATCGGAGGGTGCCGAACTGTGCAGCACAAGGGTCTCAGCCTTCGGGCTGGGTGCATGTAAATTTATTGTATATTCCCAGCATTTGTGGTTGTGTTCATTACCACGTTTAAGTAAAATTCTGTTTTGGTAAAAGCTGGTGGTGGAGTTGGTTTCCTCGTTCGTGACTTCGCTGTATCCTGGGGAGCCCACCCCAGTACACGGCTTAGACTTCGGATGCTTCACTTCGCTCAACACTAATCTCAGCGTTATTATAGAGCACTTGGAAAAGGCAAAAAGTGCATTACTAAATGTTAAGGCTTTCTGTTCACAGCACATTTATTACAGAAATTTCTGCAACAGAAAATCTATTCCGGCCATACTGGACTTAGTATTAACCAATAGACCTGACAGAACAACAGATGTGCAGGTTGGGGGACACCTTGGAAATAGTGACCATAAAGTAATAACCTTCTAATTATCATTCAAACAAGCATTTGGTTCCCCTGAGGAAAAGAAAAGGATTTTTTACGGTAAGAGCAGAGAGACTATGGAACTCTCTGCCAGAGGAGGTGGTGATGGTGAGTTCACTAAAAGAATTCAAGACGGGCTTGGATGAATTTCTGGAGTGTAATAATATTACAGGCTATAGCTACTAGAGAGGGGTCGTTGATCCAGGGAGTTATTCTGATTGCCTTATTGGAGACGGGAAGGAATTTTCCCCCCCTTAAGTGGGGAAAATTGGCTTGTACCTCAAAGTACTTGCCTTCCTCTGGATCATCTTGCATAACAGGCTGAACTGGATGGACAAATGTATTTTTTTTCGGCCTTATATACTATGTTACTATGTTACATGTACCTGGTGTTTTTCTGCAACAAGTGCATGGATTTCTTCAAACCCAATTAAGGCCGGGTTGACATCACTGTTTAGTTTTCTGTGACGGATCAGAAGAATAAAAAAATTAACCGTGATGTGATGGGGCAGTCACATAAAAAATCTGCCTCAAATCTGCAACACTTATGCCTCTTGCACACGACCGTATGGCTTTTTCAGTATTTAGCGGTCCCCAAAATACGGATCCGCAAAAAATACGGATGACGTCCGTGTGCATTCCATTTTTTGCAGAACGGAACAGCTGGCCCCTGATAGAACAGTACTATCCTTGTCCGTTACGCGGACAATAATAGGACATGCTCTATCTTTGAACGGAACGGAAATACGGAAACAGAAGGCATATGCAGTATGAAATGAATGGTTTCGTATACGGTCCGTATATGGAACACAAAAAACAGAACGTAAACGGAAAAAATAAACGTTCGTGTGCAAGAGGCCTTAAAGAGGTTCTCTGAGAATTAAAAAAGATCTACAGTAAATGTAATAAAATAAAAACAAACAGTACTCGCCTCATAAATCCCCGCCACCTGTTGTATCTGTAGCAAAGTGGCAGAAAAATTTAAGCCATTGCCTGAGTAATTCAAAAAATGCCACTGAATTCAGCAATTGTGATAAAATAATAAAAAAAATGCATATACACATTTCATCCCCCACCGCTGCAGCCGTGATATCATCTTCTTGGCTTTAGCTAGAACATGCCTTTATACCATAGATATCGCTGCATCTAATTACTGGCCTCAGAGATATATGGATTACTGGTGCATGACATTTCTGCAGTCATCCAATGCCCAGTAGGGGGAGAAGGGGGGGGGGGGGGGGGTGAAATAAGTAAGTAGAAATAAGTAAGTATGTATTTTACTATTTTGCTGCATTGGGGAACATTTTTTAATGTGTAACTGCCCCATTTTGATCCATTCCTTTGGGTCAAGGACGTGGTGATATTCATACGGAAATTATAATGGTTGAAGGCTGAAGACAAAAAGCTATGTCTAGAACATCATTTAAATTTCGAGATCTACCAGCATATCTACCAGCAGTTAAAACACTGAAGAGATCTGTAAAATTAATATATGAAGAACCCTGAGGTACCTTCCGCTGTCTTACAAAATAAAAGCACTACCTCAACTTGAACATAATCCACACATCTTCTGGAAATTGGTCATACAGGATCTAGAGGAAATACAACAGAACTTTTCTCATGCTGATAATCAGACTAAAGCAGAAAAGGAGGCCTTACATTCTCTACATGAAGGCAACAGTATTACAGTACAATAAAACCCTAGATAAAGGGGAATATTGTAATCATTGATTCAACAACATACAAGAAGATGTCTTTCATGTTTACGAGATGGTGCATTTTGCACTCAGCCTTCTGGCATTATAGCGACTGACGGTAGCCATAGCTAGTGTTCATGGGCTCAACCCAATGGGGACAGTCAGCCCTTACATGCCCAGGCTCCTGACACCGCCAGCAGACTATCGGAGCCAGGTCCGCCGTGGGTACATCCCGGGCAGGTTTTATTGGCTCAAATCTCAGGGCCTGGGGTGGAGATTTCCGGGGTTTGCCGACCCCTCTCCAGACAGAACCCTCCTTTAGATTCCTGGTAGCTTCATAGCGTTCCACCAGGTCCACCATCCTAAAGGCATTGCCAGGAGTCACCTGACCGATCAAGTGCTGGAGAGGGTATGGCAAAGCCCTCCAGAAAATATCGGCTAATAGTCTATCCAGCATAGCCGGGGGACTCAGCACATCAGGCTGTAGCCACTTTTGCAAGAGGTGGAGTAAGTTATAATACTGGGTCCTCACAGGCTCAGCCGGCTTAAACCCCTATTGAAGTAGCCGCTGGGCCCGGACCAACACATTCACCCCCAGTCTTGCCAAAATCTCACCCTTTACTTTTTGGTAGTCGGCCGCTTGATCGTCTGGCAAGTTGAAATACACCCGCTGGGAATCGAATGCCAGGAATAGAGCAACAATCTTAGCCCACTGGTCACGGGTTAGCTTTTCCCTGATGGCCACTTTCTCGTACATCGCCAGGTAGGTTTCGATGTCGTCAGCCGGGGTCATCTTAGGAATCGGGGCACGGACTGCTTTCTGGGCATCGTGGACGCTCGGGGTTGCTCCTGCTGTCCTCAAAGCCATCACGTGTTGTATCAGCAACTGGTTAGTCTCCTGCTGCTGCTTATTAGCCTTGCGTTGCTACAGGTTTGTCTCTCGCTGCTGCAGATTAGCCTCCATGAGGGCCTTCACAACAGCCTCCATTTTGTCATGGGGCACTGGTTGTAATACAGCTGGTTTAATGTACAAAATACAACCGTGCCTGAAAAATGCAGAAACCACGCCAGCCTCACTGCTCTTGCCCGCATCCTCCACCAAATGTGGGGACTCGCTCTGGTAGACAGAATTAGCGGATGCAGTATGGAGGCAACAACAAGTTCTTTGGATCAAACAGTTCAGTGTTTTATTCACACTTTAGGCAAGTGACAAAACAAGCAGTCATATTCAAACAAAAGTCACCTTGTGGTGTTGATGGTAATTCACACCATGCGGCAATTCTGCCTCAAAGAGTCCTTGCTGATAGCAGAACCAACCTGTTTTCATGCCAAACAGGCAGAAAGCCTTCATCCAGACACAAGGCTCCCAGATCCCAACACAGAGACGTGGCTTCTGAGCACAGCTGCCTATTTAAGGACAGCCAAAAGCTGCCAAAACCCAGGCCGCCATTTAAAATTCGGTCCGGTATTTGACCTCATCTGACTGTAAATCAGCCCAGCAGCACATGCTGGGAGGAAAATACTTGTTTTCCCAGACCAAACCTCTCACTGTGTCACAAGATATATATATACACAGTACAGACCAAAAGTTTGGACACACCTTCTCATTCAAAGAGTTTTCTTTATTTTCATGATTATGAAAATTTTAGATTCACACTGAAGGCATCAAAATTATGAATTAACACATGTGGAATTATATACATAACAAACAAGTGTGAAACAACTGAAAATATGTCATATTCTAGGTTCTTCAAAGTAGCCACCTTTTGCTTTGATTACTGCTTTGCACACTCTTGGCATTCTCTTGATGAGCTTCAAGAGGTAGTCCCCTGAAATGGTTTTCACTTCACAGGTGTGCCCTGTCAGGTTTAATAAGTGGGATTTCTTGCCTTATAAATGGGGTTGGGACCATCAGTTGCGTTGAGGAGAAGTCAGGTGGATACACAGCTGATAGTCCTACTGAATAGACTGTTAGAATTTGTATTATGGCAAGAAAAAAGCAGCTAAGTAAAGAAAAACGAGTGAACATCATTACTTTAAGAAATGAAGGTCAGTCAGTCAGCCGAAAAATTGGGAAAACTTTTAAAGTAAGGGCTATTTGACCATGAAGGAGAGTGATAGGGTGCTGCGCCAGATGACCTGGCCTCCACAGTCACCGGACCTGAACCCAATCGAGATACTACTCATCTCCACTACAAATAGGAAAAAGAGTCTACAATTTGCATGAGCTCACTAAAATTGGACTGTTGAAGACAGTGAGCTCACCAAATTTGCCTGGTCTGATGAGTCTCGATTTCTGTTGAGACATTCAAATGGTAGAGTCTGAATTTGGCGTAAACAGAATGAGAACATGTATCCATCCTCTGATGGCTACTTCCAGCAGGATAATGCACCATGTCACAAAGCTCGAATCATTTCAAATTGGTTTCTTGAACATGACAATGAGTTCACTGTACCAAAATGGCCCCCACAGTCACCAGATCTCAACCCAATAGAGCATCTTTGGGATGTGGTGGAACGGGAGCTTCGTGCCCTGTATATGCATCCCTCAAATCTCCATCAACTGCAAGATGCTATCCTATCAATATGGGCCAACATTTCTAAAGAATGCTATCATCACCTTGTTGAATCAATGCCACGTAGAATTAAGGCAGTTCTGAAGGCAAAAGGGGGTCCAACACCGTATTAGTATGGTGTTCCTAATAATTCTTTAGGTGAGTGTATAATGCTATCCTCCCCCTATAGCCCCAGTAAAGTATAGTGCCCCATAAATATAATGCTCTCCAACTCTAGTCTAATGCCCCTGTATATATATAACAGCGGGGATAGAAGCCAGAGACCCCTGTGCCCTGCCTAAAACTGCCACCCCCCTCAAACGCAGGTCAGAGAATCTTGCCTCATGGCTGAACCAGGCTTGCCATCTTACACATGAGACACCTCAGACTTACTATCCAAGTTACAGGACATGAGATTGGAGGACCACATATTTTTTGCTTCAGTTGACGTAGAATCGCTATATGCATCGATTCATCACATATTGAGAATGAAGACCACCCTCAGCTTTCTCTCAACACTTGACAAACAACTAAAGAAACATAATGAGTTTGTTATGAAGCTGCTCAAGTTCAATTTAAGGCTACTTTCACACTTGCGTTAGGAGCGGATCCGTCTGGTGTCTGCACAGACGGATCGCTCCTATAATGCAAACGCTTGCATCCGTTCAGAACGCATCCGTTTGCATAACTTTATTTCAGATCTGATCTTTCACTTCGGAAAACTCAGATCTGACAGTATATTCTAAACACAGAAGCGTTCCCATGGTGATGGGGACGCTTCAAGTTAGAATATACTGAGAACTGTGTACATGACTGCCCCCAGGCAGCAGGGGGCAGACCCCCCCTCCTGTATTTAACTTATTGGTGGCCAGTGCGGGCCCCCCCTCCCTCCCCAGTATTAATTGTAACCAGTGCGGCCCCCTTCCCTCTATATTCATCGGTGGCCAGTGCGGATTCCGAGTATTAAATATGACCAGTGCGGCCTCCCCCTCCCTCCCCAGTATTAAATATGACCAGTGCGGCCTCCCCCTCCCTCCCCAGTATTAAATATGACCAGTGCGGCCTCCCCCTCCCTCTATATTCATTGGTGGCCGGCCAGTGCGGATTCCAAGTATTGTGACCAGTGCGGCCTCCCCTCTCCCCCCCCCTAATTAAAATCACCCACCCCCCATCATTGGTGGCAGCGGAGAGTACCGATCGGAGTCCCAGTTTAAATCGCTGGGGCTCCGATCGGTTACCATGGCAGCCAAAACGCTATTGCAGTCTTGGCTGCCATGGTTACTTAGCAACAAATAGAAGCATTATACTTACCTGAAGAGCTGCGATGTCTGTGTCCGGCCGGGAGCTCCTCCTACTGGTAAGTGAAAGGTCTGTGCGGCGCACATAGAGGCGTTCCCATGGTGATGGGGACGCTTCAAGTTAAAATATACCATCGGATTGGAGAAAACTCCGATCTGATGGTATATTAATAGGGACTCCTGACTTTACATTGAAAGTGCACCATATTGTGTCAACGTCAAACGGATCCGTCCCCATTGACTTGCATTGTAAGTCTGGACGGATACGTTTGGCTCCGCACGGCCAGGCGGACACGAAAACGCTGCAAGCTGCGTTCGGGTGTCCGCCTGCTCGGCGGAGCGGAGGCCAAACGGTGCCAAACTGATGCATTCTGAGAGGATCCGCATCCACTCAGAATGCATTGGGGCAGTACGGATCCGTTCGGGGCCGCTTGTGAGAGCCTTCAAACGGAACTCATAAGCGGAGCCCCGAACGCTAGTGTGAAAGTAGCCTAACCAAAAACTTCTTTGTCTTTAATGGAGTTCTCTATCACCAGCTCTATGCCAATCTTCTCCAGGGCTGGTAGGAGGAACGAATAGTGTTTTCTGAGGAATTTAGCCATTGGCAGTCTTGAATAAATACATACCTTATATGGCTAAGATATATTGATGATATTTTTATCCTCTGGTGAGGCACCAAGTATAGCTTCTTCACATTTGTAGAGGAACTCAATGATAACACAGTGGGTTTGAAGTTTACAAGTGAAATAGATGAGTACAAACTGGCATTCCTAGATGTTCTTTTGAAACAATGGAGAAGGGACACAATTGAGACGAAAGTCTTTCATAAAAAGCACAGCAATAAATAGTCTCTTGAAATACCCAACCGCACACCCTTTAGAGAGCGATACCTAAAGAACAATATTTGTGACTAAGGAGAAACTGCTCTACACTAAAACAATTTCATGCCTCAGGATATCTAGACAAAATACTGATGGGAGAATTCACAGATACTATACTATATAAATGTCAAAAGGCATGTTGTGTAAGAGATATAAAATAAGAGATATAAAAAATAGGCACCCCATAAGAATAAACTAATATCTATATAATTTCTAGCTTCAACAATCCACAAGTATGTCTGTATTATAATAAATTAATGTCATTGTTATTAACCACCAGTAGATGGCAGCAGAGAGAAAGCTTGAATAGCAGAGCTACAAACAGCAAAGGGGGAACTGAATAATGCAGATCTTGGTTTATGGGAGGACAGGATTTACTGCTACATTTCCTGTATCCCCATATACTGAAGGTCATGTGTTTGTTCTTTCCAGGTAAGGGAACACAAATTCAGAGCCATAAATAGGCTAAAATGATGTAAAACACATTCCTATAATTAGCTAAGGCTGCTGGTGATGCAATGTGTATATATAACATGTGCACAAGTGCTAGTGAAGTACAATGAGGTTTCACATGATACTAATATGTAGTGACTATGATTACTATAGAAGCTGATGTCACTATAGGATATTATACTGCACTATTGGTTTACTGTGATGCAGATTAAATAATCTGAGAGTTAATGGTTTAATATCTCTTAAAGGAAAGTTATACCTGTTATTGAGAATGTATTATTGAATATAGAGATATGTATTAATATAGGAGGACAGGATTTACTGCTACATTTCCTGTATCCCTATATGCTGAAGGTCATGTGTTTGTTCTTTCCAGAACATGTTCAATAAAATCACTTCTGTCTTCACCCAGCCCGCTCCCTTCGCACATTGGAATTATTGACCATACTTTCAGCATATGTGCAACAAAATTGGTGGCCCGTACAGGGAGCGGGTGAAGAAGACGCGGTCCCGGAAGTGAGAAAAAAAACCGGTTACACGAAGCATAGATAAGAAATTAACCCTTGCCGCATCGCCAGCGAACACAAATGGATCTAGAAAGCCTGCAGGATGAAATCAGTGGTCACCTAATCCACTTGCCAGCGGGTGATCTCATCGAGATTTGCCAATTCATCAAAGCCCCTGAAGCCAGCATGGCGAAAGGAAAAACCCGGCGCCATTTTATGCGGATCATTAATGAGATAATAGATGAACTGGTCGAAGCTGAAAATGAGAAGGCGGTGACACAATTTCTGCAAGCCACAAAGGGATTCATTAGCGAACTAGAGAAGAAGAGGGACAATGCGAAAGTCCCAAGCTTCAGTGAGAAAGACCTTCAATCAGAACAACAAGTGGCCGACTTAAAGCGACAATATCACACTATGCAGGAGAGGTTCCAGGAAACGTCCAGAATAATGGAGGAACAGATTAGAGAGCTGAGTACCAGAAGTAAAGACTCAAGTAACAGTCAGCCAAAACCAGTGCCAGTCCCGATTACTCAGAGACTACACCATGGTAGCTTGCCAGAGGTGACAATCAGAAAAGACTTCAAGATCACAGGCCAGATTGGAGAAAAAGAGCAGAAGGATAAGCTGTCCTACACCAACTTAATGCACCAAATCGACCTAGGACTACAGAAAGGATATCCTGAGACTGAGATTATTGAAGCACTGGTCAAAGCTATTAGCCCTGGCCTAAGCCTTAGAGGTATGCTGGAGATGAAAAATGGACTGACTCTAGTGCAACTTAGACGAATCTTGAAAAGTCACTACAAGGAGGAGAATGCCTCAGAACTGTACCAGCAACTCCTTAATATGTCCCAGAAAAGCGACGAGACTCCACAGAATTTCCTGTTCAGAGCTATTGTAACGGATCACCTGGCACCCCGACTGAGTACCTCCGTTGACGGCTGCTCCTAGAGTTTCCTGAGGTTTCCAAGCACTCTGGTAGACACCACAATCACCGAACCGAAGAAGCATATAAATCCTCTCAAGCATATGAATGCTGTAGACAGTTGAATAGGAAACCATACGAATAGGTTTACACTCCTAGCAGTCAAACTGGAACAGCATACAATAAATCCTCCCCCAAGAATGAGACGACACTTCACTTTGAGGGTTAAAACAGGAACACTTTAATGAGGGCTACCCGCCCGTATTTATGCAGGTCCCCATCTGGTGTACACGCCCCTAGGGGACCAGAAGGAAGACTGTGACACAGGACAGATACGTAGCAACTCAGGATACACAGACACAACACATCCCCACAATGCATCATGGTTTCTGCCCAGGAGACACCCGAGGAGCAATTCAATTATCTCTCAGGACAAAGGGAAATCGCCAATACACATGTGGGGACAACAGGACAGAAATCACCATTTAAACATACAATGTCACAGCCCTTACAGTAAACACAGACATTTAACATATCCCCAGATAGCTCAAGTCTGAGTGCATATCATTAGGTGAATGGCACTCAGAATACACGAATACAATAAAATTAGCTATCTGGGTACCCTTACATAACATACAACAAATTCCAAAGACAGAAAAATACATGAACTTATATAACTATGCCCAAATATTGCATTCAAACGTACAAATTTACCAGGGGCCATAGTCAGCAGGTAGGAGGCGGGTAGCCAGGCCTCTCCAATGCCCAGTGTCGAGGCGGGTTCCGCCACATTTCTCCCCTTTCCCATTGAGACTATCCAGACTCCAGACCTCCAGTCGGTCTGGGGCTCTGATAGTCAGCCGGCCTTTCTCCAAGGGTGTAGTTGTCCCTATGGTCCCCTGCCACTTGTGCCCAGTTGTAGATCCATGGCTTGGGGGGAAGGTAACCAGGGTGCCCTCTCCCCTGGTTGAACAAAGCTGTTGCTGGGGGGAAGGGGTAACAGGCTCCTCTCTCTGCGACACCCTCCCTTGTTGTAGGGGAAAACAGACTGCCTCTCCTTCCAATACATTGTCCTGTTGTTGTGGACCAGGACAGACTGTCCATATCTCCAGTGGTGCAGGTACAGAGACAGAGGGTCCCATCTGCACTGTTGTGGGGCTTACTGTCTCCCCTTGGTGTGCTAGGCTGCCGCTGGGGAGAGGGGGTAACAAACTCCTCTCCCTTACACACTTTCAGCCGCTGGGGAGAGGGGGTAACAGGCTCCTCTCCCTGAACCGTAGACTGCCAGTGGGGAGAGGGGGTAACAGGCTCCTCTCCCTGCGACACCCTCTCTTGTTGTAGGGGAAAAACGACTGTCTCCCCTTCCAATACTTTGTCTTGCTGTTGGGGACCAGGACAGACTGTCCCTATCCCCAGTGGTGTAGGTGCAGAGACTACGGTCCCATCTGTACTGTTGTGGGGCTTACTGTCTCCCCTTGGTGGGCTAGGCTGCCGCTGGGGAGGGGGAACGAGATCCTCCCCTCCCGGTGAAATATTCTGCCGCTGGGGATCTGGGCCAACTGCCCAGCATCCCGGTAGGGCTGGTAGAGAGACCGCAGTCCCATCTCCACCTGCCATCTGTGGGTCTTCCCCGGACCAGTCAATAAGGTCCCTCATTTCTGGGTCTGGTTGGGGAGTAGGAGGTACCGAATGCAGGTCTCCTGATGACGGGCTTAGTTGTTGGGGAGGGGGAACGAAACTCAACGCTCCCAATGGTGTACAGTCCATAAGCCCCATCAGGTTAGAGACAGGCGGTGTCACTTGATCATATAAGTCTGCATAATTCTGTTCGATCTCCCACTGCTCTGGTGGTACTTGCAGGGTATAGGGTGAATGACTGGAGCTGAACAGGTGCTGGTAATCCTGCTCCAGTTCCCATTCCTGGACAGCCAGTTCAATCAGGTCTGGCCTTAGGTCTTCGGCCATAGGGAGATCCAGCACGGCCTCTCTGTAGTCAAATATGTCCCAAAGCCGTGACTCTGCCGCACTCCCAAATTCCGGTTCTGCAAAGGTCCCCCATAATAAGCCAGGGCCATTATAATCCTTGCCCTCGGGTTTGTCAAATTTGGCCATTCCGGGAACCCGCTGAACCGCGTACCAACGTAGCGCTTGGTATGCATCATCGAGACCCAGTTCCCTCCATGCTAGTGAATTAAGTTGCATCACCAATTCCTCCTGGGCCTGTTCTCCCAGCATAGGTATCCGTAGGGCCACTCTGGCTTGTAATCGCTGCTCCTTGCTGGGAAGACGCTCACCTCGCCAACGCTGGACACCTTCTAGGGTTTCTTCCCACATCTCTTGTCGGGCGCTCTCTCTGCAGTCCAACCTGGTTGCCTCTCCTATTGGCTTGACCAGTGGTGCCCAGAGGTTCTGTAACCCTTCGGTTAAATTCATTTTTTACCTCGAGTGTTGTCCAGGGACTCGCTGGTTCTATGCTGCTCCATAATAATTCCTGTGTCTCCAGGGTGTTGTTCCTCTCAAACCAGGACGCCATCCCACTGCTTGCCACCAATGTAACGGATCACCTGACACCCCAACTGAGTACCTCCGTTGACGGATGCTCCTAGCGTTTCCTGAGATTTCTAAGCACTCTGGCAGACACCACAATCACTGAACCGAAGAAGCATATAAATCCTCTCAAGCATATGAATGCTGTAGACAGTTGAATAGGAAACCATACGAATAGGTTTACACTCCTAGCAGTCAAACTGGAACAGCATACAATAAATCCTCCCCCAAGAATGAGACGACACTTCACTTTGAGGGTTAAAACAGGAACACTTTATTGAGGGCTACCCGCCCGTATTTATGCAGGTCCCCATCTGGTGTACACGCCCCTAGGGGACCAGAAGGAAGACTGTGACACAGGACAGATACGTAGCTACTCAGGATACACAGACACAACACATCCCCACAATGCATCATTGTTTCTGCCCAGGATACACCCGAGGAGCAATTCAATTATCTCTCAGGACAAAGGGAAATCGCCAATACACATGTGGGGACAACAGGACAGAAATCACCATTTAAACATACAATGTCACAGCCCTTACAGTAAACACAGACATTTAACATATCCCCAGATAGCTCAAGTCTGAGTGCATATCATTAGGTGAATGGCACTCAAATACAATAAAATTAGCTATCTGGGTACCCTCACATAACATACAACACAATTCCAAAGACAGAAAAATACATGAACTTATATAACTATGCCCAAATATTGCATTCAAATGTACAAATTTACCAGGGGCCATAGTCAGCAGGTAGGAGGCGGGTAGCCAGGCCTCTCCAATGCCCAGTGGCGAGGCGGGTTCAGCCACAGCTATTGAATTGAAAGATCGGCTGCTATTCGTCTCCCAAGGTGAAGGCTTGGAAGAACATTTTGGGACTGAGCTGATCCAGAAAAAAATTCTAAGATCAGTAGGTACTGGACTAAGAAATGACCACATCAATTTCCAATTAAAGCAGTATTTAGATGACCCTTCCATTCCAGATGAGGTGCTCATAGAGAAAACAAATGAAGCCGCTAATATGGAGATTGAAAGGGAACAGAAGCAAAAGAAAGCTCAACATAGCAGTTCAACCAAAGGCAAAGAATGTCAGTCTAACACCTTACAGTGTCCTCAGGAACCAAGAGTCCTGACAACAACTGCCAACACCACACCTTGGTCTTCACCACAGGCAAGTAGCCCAACGATTCAACAGCTCTCAAAGAGCAACTCTGACCTGGAAAAGCTGATTCTGCAGATGCAAAAAGGGATGATAGAGATGAAGACACTCCTCCAAGATTCATGGACCCAACGAGACCGTGAATTCCGAGGGCCTCAGGCAACAGTGGGTACGAGTAATGGATGTTGTCAATCCTGTAAAAGGACTGGTCGGACAAGTACCTGCGATCATTGCTTCAACTGTGGACGATCGGGACATAGAGCAAGATATTGCCAAACACCCAGACCAAACCATTTAAATGGGAAAGGGTTGCTTTCAAGGGACCGACAGTAACCTGCACTAGAACCAACCCTGTGTCCCAAAGTGCAGCCCCTGTAGGTAGCAAGCCAGCAAGCTTCAAAACAACGGCTGGTAGGGGAAATCCAGACTCCGTTCAAAGAGTGCCCAACTGCTATAACCAAAGATGCCTTCAGATGGCTGAGCAAGTACCAACTCACGTGGATGGCGTGACCATGAGACAGAACCACAAGCTACTGAGTCTCATTGGGAAAAGGTGCCCTGTGAACTGTGGAATAGACAATACTCCTGTCTAAGCTCTATGGGACACTGGCTCCCAGGTGAGCATCATCAATGAGAACTGGAGACAGCGGGTTCTGCCACATACAGTGCTCCAATCTTTGGAAGAATTGCTGGGGCCAGAAGTCCTCTGTGGGAAGGCTGCCAATGAGACTGAAATTCCTTTGTCTGGCTGGATTGAGGTAGTTTTTCAACTAACAGCGGGATGCAATAACACCAAGCAGCTAGTAGTGCCACTTGTGGTATCATCAGATGAGAAAGTCGCAGAGATGCCAATCATTAGATATTATGTCATAGAAGAACTCTACAAAAAGACAGCTGCCAAAGGAATGAGAACCATTACAGGGTTTGTGGACCTACTAGGAGCCGCCTTGGAGTTGCCGACCCCCAAAGCAGAAGTCCTGGTGAGTCAACTACAAGCCAGCCTGAGAGAAACTGGTGGTACCGTACTAAAGACGGGTACAAAGAACCAAAGGATTCCGGCAAACACTGTGACGTCTGTCAGATGTAGGGCTCACGCCAAACCAGCCTTGCAAGAGCAGACGGTCTTGTTTATACCTGATGAGATTCAGGATGTGCCAGAAGGAATGTATATCAGGGAAACATTAGTGTCACTTAATAAGGGACAGTTTTCCAAACTATCCATCCCGGTTTGGAACACCACCCAGCGAGACATTATCCTGCCAAGTCAGACCAGGATTGGGTGCCTCGAACCCATCAAGACAACATACCCAGCTCAGGTGAAACCAAAAGAATCAGTGCGTGTTGCCACTCACCCGGTGACTCATAGTCTACAGTCATCCAGATCAGGGCCAGAAGGTCGAATTGATAATTTAAACACAGGTCAGTCACTGGTAAGTTATGCTCATCAAGAACACTGGGATCCACCAGTACCTATAGGACACCTTTCCGAGGAAGATCAATAGATAGTCAAGGCAATGCTAAGGGAATAATGCCACGCCTTTGCTAAAGATGATTCTGACATTGGATGCATCCCTTTCCTACAATTACAACTGCGCCTTAAAGACAATACACCAGTTAGAAGAACTTACATGTCAGTGCCAAGGCCACTACACCAGGAGGTGAAAGAATATCTGCAGGATCTTCTGAACCGTGGATGGATCGCAGAGTCAAAATCATCATACTCTTCACCCATTGTGTGCGTGAGAAAGAAGGATGGTAGTTTAAGACTGTATTGCGATTACACAGAATTGAACCAGAAGTCCATCCCTGACTGCCATCCAATCCCTAGGATCCAAGACATGCTGGACAGCCTAGGAGGAAGTTCATGGTTTTCTGTGCTAGATCAAGGAAAAGCCTACCATCAAGGATTTGTGGAAGAATCAGGTCGACCACTGACTGCCTTCATCACACCTTGGGGTCTGTATGAGTGGATCAGAATACCCTTTGGCCTTAGTTCTGCACCAGCTGAATTCCAACGCAGCATGGAAACTTGTCTGATGGGACTGAGAGATGAGGTCTGTCTGCCGTACCTAGATGACAACCTGGTTCACAGCAGATTCATTCAACGAACATGTGGAACATGCCGGTTGGTACTGCAACGATATCAGAAACATGGAGTAAAGTTAACAGCGAGGAAATGTGAACTTTTCAGAAACAAAGTCAGATTCTTAGGTAAAATCGTGTCCAAAGATGGCCATTCCATGCATCCAGCAGACATTGCACCTGTGCTGGCCTTGAGGAACAACCAGCCAAAGACTGTTGGAGAACTCAGGAAGTTATTAGGATTCATTTCCTACTATCGTCCTTACATCCAAAACTTTTCCAGGATTGCAAAGCCCCTGTATGACTTACTATCAGCGGATAAAACACCCACCATAACGTCAGTGCCAGCTCAACAATCTAAGACGAGGAAGAAGCCATCACCAAAACTAAAAGGTCAACTACCTTCTCATCAGTCTATAGTCTGGACTGACCACCACCAGGCAGTGCTGAACCAGCTCATTGACGTCTTAACTCATCCTCCAGTTATGGGTTACCCTAACTACAGCAAACCCTTTGTTCTGCACTGTGATGCCTCTCAAGAAGGACTAGGAGCTGTGTTGTACCAAGAGCAGGAGGAAAAATTGAAAGTAATTGCTTATGAGTCTCTAACACCTGCTGAGAAAAACTATCACATGCATTCAGGAAAGCTAAAATTCCTTGCGATGAAATGGGCCATATGTTAAAGGTTCCGAGGATACCTATACTACTGTCCATCCTTTGTAGTGTATACAATCCACTAACCTATGTCCTAACTACTGCCAAACTTAATGCAACAGGCCATCGATGAGTTGCAGAACTCGCTGACTTCAATTTCACTATCAAGTATCGTCCAGGAAAAAGAAATGCAGATGCAGATGTACTCTCTCGTATGCCACTAAGTCCTGAACAATACATGCAGCAGTGTTCACAAGAAGTCGACCCCAAAGTCATCAATTGCATAAGCACTTCAAGTGTAACAGAAAGAAGAAACGCCTTGGCTGTGTCCAATAACCATTGTGGGTACAACGTCAACAATAGATGGTACCCAGAAGAAGGTAGCTCAAATACCTAAAGAGACCATAAGGACAGCACAAAAGGAAGACCCAGTGATCGGTCCAGTGTGGAAGTACAAACACCAAAACAGGTTCCCATCAAAACAAGAACCACAAGGTGAGCAGCTTGATCTCTTTATACTAATGAAACAGTGGACCAAATTGTACCTCGACGAGGATGGAATCTTGAGACAGAAAACACCCTCAGGTTCTCAACTAGTGTTACCCAAGCTGTATAATTCACTGGTGTTGAGAGAATTGCATGAAGAAATGGGTCACTTAGGAGTGGAAAGAACTGTAAACTTGATCAGAGAAAGGTTCTTTTGGCCGCATATGCAGAGAGACGCTGAGCAATACATTAACCATCAGTGCACCTGCCTGAAAGATAGACACCCTAATAAGCCTACCAGTGCCCCATTGAACAATATTGTCACCACTTATCCCTTTGAGATGGTCTCCATCGATTTCCTCCATCTGGAAACATGCAAAGGAGGTTATGAGTACATACTAGTAGTAATAGACCACTTCACCAGGTTTGCTCAGGCCTATGCGACCAAAAACAAGTCAGCAAAGACTGTTGCCGATAAGATATTCAATGATTTTGTATTGAAATTCGAATTTCCTACCAGAATTCACCATGACATGGGAAAAGAATTTGAAAATCAGTTATTCTTGGCATTAGGGAAACATTGCCACATTCAGAACTCTCATACAACTCCGTATCATCCGGAAGGAAGCGGCCAATGCGAAACATTCAACCGAACTCTGTTGTCTATGCTTCGGACCCTGTCACCAGATTCCAAGAAAGACTGGAAGAACTCACTTGCCCAGGTAATACATGCATACAACTGCACCAAAAGTGAAGCGACGGGGTACTCTCCATTTTTCCTACTATTCGGGAGATCTCCAAGACTACCAATAGACAGTATGTTTGACAGCCCAGTAACAGAAAAATATAAGAATCACTCTGAGTATGTAAAAACATGGACAGAGAGGATGACTGAAGCCTATCAGGTTGCTTCAAAGGTAGCTACCCAAGCTGCACAAAGAGGGAAAGAGCACTATGACAGAAAAATTCATGGTGTAGAACTTTCACCTGGCAGTAGAGTCCTTGTAAGAAACCTTTCTGAAAGAGGAGGACCAGGAAAACCGATCGTTCTGGGAAGACACTGTACATTGTCCTGAGGAAAAAGTCTGAAGATAGCCCAGTGTATGAATTCAAGCCAGAAACTGGAAAGGGCCGAACAAGAATCCTGCACCGTAATTTGTTATTGCCTTGTGATTACTTACCCGTTGACCAAGGTCAGCAGATACCTAACAGACCAAGCACTAAAAGACGAGACCAAGTTTCAAAGACTTATCAACCAGCGACACAGATATCTGAAGAAATATTAGAAGAGGAATCAGATCTTGAGCAAGAGCAATGGAGATCATTCATCCCTGTAACTCAGAGAAATCACACAAGGGAAGATATAGAACTGAATCCTGAAGCAGCAGAGTTCCATCCTTGCCAGTTGGAAACAAATGAGGGAAGTACAGAAGTACAGAGGAAGCTACAATGGCAACTGCAGAGAATGAGCCTGTGATTCCGCCTGAACACATTACATGTCCAGTAGGAGACACAGAAGAAGAAAACGCTTCACCAGAAAACCCAACAGAGACAGTTGACAGAGATGAAGGCGAGTTTGAGGATGCTTCAGAAGCCTTACCGCTATGCCGGATACAACCCAGCAGAACCAGGAGACAGCCAAAAGTCCTGACTTATGACACTTTGGGTCAACCCAGTAGTGTTGCCAGGAATGCAGCAGTAAAGGTTATAGACTGTGTTTATACCCCACAAGTTTACCCTAACTGGTATCTAAGCCCAGACCTTTTTGCTGAGGACTCTAAAAATTGGTAAATGTATCCATGTCTTCAATGCTATGGTTTATTATTATCTTCTTATGTTGAAAATGTTAAATGTTATGTTCTGTGGTTAACAAAAGGAACTTTCTTGCACTCTTACTGCAGACACTCCAAGTAGAATAACCTTCAAACAATGAAAACTAGGTAAAGAGAATAAAAAAGGACAAAAGTAATAAGGTGTCCCCTAGTTTTATATAAATTCTTATCTTCACAATAACATGCACAAATCTGTGTTAAAGGGGTTTCTACTAGTTAGCTAAAGGCAACAATATTCCCCCAGGCTTCATAGCGCTGTGGGCCGGGTGGGAAACTGTGACATAACCGGGAGTAGCTGTCGCAAGGAGGACAGTTCTTCAAGTAAATCTGTTACTATTTAACCTTGGCTCCCCATGATTGTGGAAGATGAGCAAGAGAATTATGATTCTCATACTAAAGTCCGCGTATGTCGAGGACGACATAAAATTTTGTGGGGGAGAGTGTAAGAGATATAAAATAAGAGATATAAAAAATAGGCACCCCATAAGAATAAACTTATATCTATATAATTTCTAGCTTCAACAATCCACAAGTATGTCTGTATTATAATAAATTCATGACATTGCTATTAACCACCAGTAGATGGCAGCAGAGAGAAAGCTTGAATAGCAGAGCTACAAACAGCAAAGGGGAACTGAATAATGCAGATCTTGGTTTATGGGAGGACAGGATTTACTGCTACATTTCCTGTATCCCCTTATACTGAAGGTCATGTGTTTGTTCTTTCCAGATAAGGGAACACAAATTCAGAGCCATAAATAGGCTAAAATGATGTAAAACACATTCCTATAATTAGCTAAGGCTGCTGGTGATGCAGTGTGAATATTTAAAATGTGCGCAAGTGCTAGTGAAGTACAATGAGGTTTTACATGATACTAATATGTAGTGACTATGATTACTATAGAAGCTGATGTCACTCTAGGATATTATACTGCATTATTGGTTTACTGTGATGCAGATTAAATAATCCGAGAGCAACTCTCATGTTAATGGTTTAATATCTCTTATAGGAAAGTTATAGAGATGTGTATTAATATAGGAGGACAGGATTTACTGCTACATTTCCTGTATCCCCATATACTGAAGGTCATGTGTTTGTTCTTTCCAGAACATTTTCAATAAAATCACTTCTGTCTTCACCCAGCCCGCTCCCTTCGCACATTGGAATTATTGACCATACTTTCAGCATAATTGTATAATAGAAACCTATGATAATGCTCATAATGAGGTGAGAAGAATTTTGACGAAACACCAGGCAATTCTCCACACCAACCCTGATCGTGCAATGATTCTGGGAGATAAAAACAGAAATTACCTTTAGAAAAGTAGAAATATAAAGGATGTCAATAGCCATTTTACTGCAGAGACTACACAGCGTAATAGTTAGACAAAAAGCTGAAGGGAACATTTAGATACGGCCATTGTAGAGCATGTGATCAGATTTATATGCAAAAACTCTTCCAGTTCATTTTTGGGAGAAGAATACCAAATTCCTGATCTTATCAACTCTATCTGGCACAGCAGGAGGGCAGGAAGAATAAATTTTTGCCCCACCAACAATTTATTTTTGCCCCACCCATTGTTACAAGTCCTTCCTACATATAATAGGCCACTCCCAACAAACACCATGCAGCTGAAATTATATTGTTTAGGATGAAGGTAAGAGTCTCACCCTCATCCTACACAGACACCCTGTACTAATGTACTTAATACTCAGGGCGCCAACATAAAGCTACTTTACTCAAATAAACTATTCTTTTTACCTCCCTGTGACAGGACTCACCATCCAGTTCTGTTTCACAACTACCCTCCACGTTGCTGACTCTTGCAGTTGCTGTTGCAGCTTTGCTTCCTCCCTCCTAGTCCTGAAGGCGCCAAAAAAGGACTGGAGGAGATGCTGCACGATGTTTAAGGGGGTCCTCCAACAAAGATTATAAAGAAAATACTGAAAAACATGTTATTATAAATAAACTCTTAAATGCCTTTAATTATTATAATGGCTGGTTTAGTCTAGGGGACAATCAGTGAAGGAGCTAATATGACGGCTCTTAGATTTATTTTTATAAAATCTGTCCTTCTCGTCTTCCAGTATCAGCACTGTGAAGCTGTATATTAAGTACAGATGACAGCTGAGATAACTGCTGCACTGTGTCCCTGTGCTTCTAAACGCAGGGACCCGCACCTATATCAAGAACGGAGCACCGAAAGTGGTGGAGGGCACACTACGCATGTACAGCTGCACTCCATTCATTTTCTATGGGCCACTGAAAATAGTCACGCGCTGGCCCATAGAAGTGAATGGGAGCAGTGGCCGGTCATGCGTGGTGCACTCTCATTCACTTCGATGGGGAGAGCACTTGATGGTGGCCGGACCAGAGTCCTCCAGCCACCACTTTGCGGGGCTCTGTTCCAAATATAGGTGGGACGTGCACCTATAAGGCAATAGGAGAATAAACTAGCGATATGCCCCCCGTTGTCTGAGATGAGACAACCCCTTTAATGTTTAAGGAGCCACGTGCAGCTTTAGAAAGGAGCCACCACCTTCATACTTAAAACTAATGGTGCCACGCCGCTGTAACACAAACCTTGTGTATGTGCGATGTGAAACGAGTAGGAGTATAGACATAACAGGCAGGGTGAGATAGTTAGACTCAGGGATTTAGTTCCAGTGCCAGATCAGGTGTCGCCCTTGTCAGGGCGGATGCTCCGCTAGCATCTGGCTTTAGGGCTTAGCAATGCTCATTTCTAGCTATCGAGGGCTTGCTAGATTATCATAAGAATACACCTCAATACGGCACAGTAAAGCAACACAGAACATATACTTCTAAGGCTCCATTCACACGTCCGTGGTGTGTTGCGGACCCGCAAATTGCGGATTCGCAACACATCCGCCCGGCACCCCTATAGAAATGCCTATTCTTGGTGGCTTGGCCGTCCGGCAAGATGGCTGTGTGAGAGAGGAGCTCCGCTGCCCAGACACCACATAGGAGCCTCATAAGCACGGTGCCCGGACCCCATGGGGAAATCGTTGCCCTCAAAGAGACCGAGAGGAAGCCCTGCACCCCTCCTGAAGAATCAAAACATAGCAGTCTTCCTGGATCGCCGCACTGCCGACTCGTCTGCCCCTGGGGGATTGAGGCGCGAAACCTCAGCGGGAGCCATCGCTGGAGGAGGCGGAAGTGAAGCTCCCCTGTCACAGCGCGCTGTCCGTAGCGGCTTTTCACGAGTGAGTGGCTCCCCTTTGTCCCCGCTAGCGGAAGAATTCGCCTACAAGCCGAGAGAGCAGAGGGGGACGTCGGGCACAGTAAGACAGCCGCAGGGGGTTGAATCCGCCACAAGCATGCCGCCTAAGATGGCGCCTAAACGCAATAACCCCTCAGCTACACCGACGCAGCGCAGGAGGGATTGGGCTGATAGCCCGGAAGATCCTGATCACCTTCATGGTAAGGAGAAAAATGTTGGGGAGGATGCGCCCTGGGACTCACAATCAGATATCAATGATGACATTGAAGATGGAGCCCTGCAACTGTCACAGGCCTCAGCTTCCCTAAGAGTCACTGCAACATCTCCCTACTAAGGAGGATTTTAGAAATCTAATAGCAGAAGTAAGGGATACGTTTAAAGCTGAAATCTCGTCCTTACGCCAGGACTTTCAACAAATTACAGCCAGGGTGGATTCTCTGGAAACTGAGCACGACACTACACGCAAATACATTGCTCATCTCCAATCTACTGTAGTGAAATGTACCCAGGTGGTCCGGGAAAATACTAGACACTTGGAGGACCTGGATAATAGGGGTCGCAGACATAATATTAGAGTGCGGGGCCTGCCTGAACCGGACAGAGGAAAATTTGCATGAGATTTTGAATGAGCTATTTAACTCTATATTGGAGGCTCCGTCCACTCATGTTATCAAGATGGATCGCGCTCATAGGGCCTTGCGACCCAAAAATGTGTCTGCGCAACCCTGGGACGTCATTTGCCGCGTCACAGAGTTCCAGGTGAAAGAAGCTATAATGGCTAAGGCCCATGCAATGCGGGTTATTGACTTCCAGGGGGTGCAAGTGCAACTATATCAGGACTTATCATGGCTTACCCTGCAGAAAAGGCGTCAACTCCAGCCTCTATTATCGTCCATGAGGCAGAAGAAAATTCCCTACCGCTGGGGATACCCGTTCGCACTTATTGCTAATAAAAATGGGAGGGTCGTATCTATGCGTGCTCATGCGGATTTACCCGCTTTTTGTGCAACATTGGGGGTCTCGGAGCCTCCTATTGATGATTGGGAGGTCCCTGACCCGCTGTTGGCACCCTCCCCAATTTGGAGCCAAGTGAAAAGCAAGAATCGTAGGTCCCTACCAAGAGAAGATCCGAGGGGACTAAATATGAGAGATGAACCGACCTGATTTGCTGTGTCTTGAGCAATATCATGTTGCTCGCCTCCTAAAATTGAAGTCGCTATGATGGGCGGCTGATGTTCCTTATATGTTTTTAGTGCCTTATTGTTCAAAAGAAACGTATTGTTGGGCTTCTTAGGAGCTCGGTTGATACGCATATTGTTCAAACAATGTTTGGTTATCTATGTCGGGTGTGCTCAATCATGTCACCACAGGGGGGATTGATCCTGCTTGCCCTCTTCCTTTCCTCTGCTCTCTATAGAGTTGGGGAGAAGAGTTCGGGCTATATTATATGTTCTATGCCTTCTCTGATTGCCCCCATCTGGATGTCAAAGTCCAATGTTTGGATATTTCCTGTTCATATCTTCTTTATGTACTCGTCTTTTGTGTTCCCTTGTACCCTCTTGTGTCGCGTACCATATTATCTGTCTAATGTGTTTGGTGATATTGATCGTGATTTTTTTCAGGTTCTTTACTGGAAGGTTCAGAGTGTGATCTCCTGGGGGAATGACACCTACAGCCAAAATAGCAAGTATATGGCGCAGCCAATCTTTCCGCTATGATCAAGTGTATGTCTTTGAATGTTAAAGGCCTGAACTCCAATGTTAAGCGGAGACTGACCTTGATGGAATGTCGCAATCAGAGAGCGGATATAGTCTTCCTCCAGGAGACACACTTCGATGACACAGGAACATTTAAATTTGCTAGGGGACTGTTCTCCAGGGCTTACTCGGCCTCTAGTGGACAGAAAAAGGCAGGAGTGGCGATCCTCCTATCTGCTAACTGCCCGCTTCAAGTGATCGCTCAGATCTCTGACCCTCAAGGTCGTTATGCAATTGTGCAGGCCACTCTACATGGTACTTCTTTAGTGTTATGTAATCTTTACGCCCCGAATTCTAAGCAGATCTCCTTCCTCAATAAGGTGTTCACTAAAGTATCTCATTTGCTACCGGCAGCACTTATTATGGGAGGTGACTTCAATGTCTCTTTTTCTGAAACGTTTGACAGGCAGACATTGGCAGGGAAACCCCCTTCTAGAGAACAGGCCAGGCTTTCGCGTCTTTTTAGACGATTGGTGAGACGATTTGGGTTGTTTGACCTATGGCGAGTGAATTACCCCACATCTAAAACGTACACGTTCTACTCCCATCCTTATAGTACACACTCTCGCATTGATTATTTCCTAGGTAATGTTCCTACAATGCGTTTAATGGTTGATGCTGATATAGGGTCTATATCATGGTCAGACCATGCGCCAATCTTTTTGAAATTAAGCACTAAACATCGGATCACTAAGGTTTGTCATTGGCATTTGAATGAAAGCCTTCTGTCTAACCCTGTATCTAGGCAGGAGCTACAGGAGGGTCTATCAGAATATTTTTGTATCAATCAGCAATCAGTTTCCTCTGTATCCACTCTATGGGAGGTGCATAAGGCTGTCTTTAGGGGTTGCTGCATAGCCATTGGCTCCAAATTAAAAAAGGATAGGAATATGCAATATTGCTCTGTCAAAAAAGACTTGGAAAACCTGGAGGGTCAACTGGGATCCCGTAGTTCTCGCCACCTTTTACGACGCATCATTATGCTGAGAGCTAAGTTAAGAGATTTGGCATTGGTAAAGATGGATAAGTTACTCTTATACTCTAGACAGCGTTATTACGCCTGGGGGAATAAGTCACACACGCTCTTGGAGAAGCAACTACGGGACTCCACTTTAGCAAACACCCCGACGGCCCTGAGACAGGCTGATGGCATTGTCATCTATGATCCAAATAGAATTATGACCATTTTCCAGAAAATTTGTATTCTCTTCCCCTGCAGGTAGCGAGGGATCCTGTACAGCAACATGACCAGTTCTCTGCTTTTTAAAAAAAATTTAGGCTACCTAAACTGTCTAACGACCTAGCAGCTACTCTTAATACTCAAATTACAGCAGAAGAAATAGCAGAAGTGATTAATAATTTGCCAAATCGTAAGTCCCCCGGGCCGGATGGTCTGCCGTACCTTTATTATAAGACGTATATAGATATTCTACTCCCCCACATGGTTAAGGTCTTTAACTCCTTCTTGGAGGGCTCCCCTATACCTGACACGATGCTGCAGCCTGCAGTCTTTTATTACCCTCATACCTAAACCAGACAAAGATCATATGGACTGTGCGAACTATCGTCCTATAGCCCTCCTTAATTCGGACCTAAAGATATTTACAAAGCTCTTGGCAAACAGACTTGTTAGTCTGCTTCCGAGTTTGATCCACAAACACCAGGTTGGCTTTGTGTTGCATCGCCAAGGAGGTGATAACACGAGGAGAACTATAGATCTGATGGATGTTCTTAATAGGAGGAAACAACAGGCACTGGTGCTAGGCCTAGATGCTGAAAAGGCCTTTGATCGCCTGAGTTGGCCATTTATGTTTTCCGCGCTGCGGTGCTTTGGTATAGGGGGGTCCTTCCTGAATGCTATACGGGCCCTCTACACCCGTCCCACGGCCTTTGTGAAAATGACACACGCTCAGTCAAACATGATACCCATTCACAATGGTACGAGGCAGGGTTGCCCGTTATCCCCATTACTCTTTATATTATGTATAGAGCCGCTGGCGGCGCTGATACGAGCCCGTCCTGACATTCAAGGGGTAGAAGTGAATAAAGTAGCCTTTAAATTATCACTCTTTGCTGATGACATTCTTCTGACATTGACAAATTTACATATCTCGCTGCCAAATTTATTTAAGGTAATACGGGAATATAGTAAGCTATCTGGGTATAAGATCAATAAGTCAAAGACAGAGGCATTGCCTATTAATCTCCCTCCAGACATATTGAGTAATCTGCAAAGCAACTACCGTTTCAGGTGGAACGATACCGCCCTTAAATATTTGGGAGTGAAATTAACAAAAACGTATGGTAACCTATATACTCACAATTTTGTTCCACTTTTTCAGGAACTTAATACACTTATGACTAAGTGGATGCCCCTGCCTATCTCTTTGTTGGGACGCATTGCAGCGGTCAAAATGACCATATTACCCAAGTTACTATATGTGATGGAGACTATTCCAGTCCTGATACCTAGAAGAGATTTGAGAGCATTACAATCTTCTATCCTTAGGTTTGTCTGGAATAGGAAGAGACACAGAATTTCATGTGGCACTCTCACTGCCCTTAAATCACAGGGTGGTCTGGGGCTTCCTGATATAATGAAATATTACTGGGCGACGCATTTGCGTCGTATACCGGCATGGTCCTCACTTCAGGCATTCTCTAGATGGATGGAGATTGAGAAGCTTTGGCTGGCCCCTATTCACCCTAATGCCCTCCTATGGTCGCCTTTACCAGATGATTGCTCTGCCCAATTGTTGGGCCCTATGTCACATACGTATAACGTTTGGAAATGTTGTAAACTGAATTTTCCGTTAGTTTCAGATAGGCCCTCCCTGACCTCATTTTTATTCAATCCTGTGTTTCCGTTAGGAATGCAGGGTACGTCCTTTAAGCCATGGTTTTCTAATAAGCTATTTAGATTTGCTGATATAGTGGAATATAGGACTCTGGAGATCATATCATTCGATTTGCTCAAAGAGAGATATAAACTGCCTGAGTCCTCTAGATGGCAGCATTTGCAAATTAAACACCTGCTTAGATCCATGTTCCGGGATACAAAGGTGTCTACTCCAACACAGTTTGAAAGATTGTGCGAACTTTCGACCTCTACTAAGGGTCTTATATCGGATATTTATGTCCTCCTCTCAACTCCGGAGTCCCCTCAGGTTTTACGGCATGCGTACATGTCTAAATTGGAGAGATACTTACAAAAAGAAATATCGCCCAGTGAGTGGCAGCTTATTTGACGTAGGCCGCAATGTCCTCCACCTGTGTGACCTTTAGGGAGAACTCGTATAAGATATGAATGTTTTGGTACCATACGCCCCAGATGCTTAGACATTTGAACCCCACTGTTTCTGGTACTTGTTGGAGGTGTGATTCTGGTCAAGGGTCTCTATTTCACATCTTTTGGGACTGTTCAGTCATTTTCCCACTGTGGAAAGAAGTCCAACACCTTTTATTGCAGCTTTTTAATACTAAATTTTCATTGGACCCCTATATGTTTCTATTGAACATGCCTCCAACAATACTGAAGAAGCCAGTGCTTTGTTTAGTGCTTCATGTCTTGTCGGCGGCAAAACGCCTTATTGCTAAGTTTTGGAAAAGGCAGGACATACCTACTAAACTAGATTTGTATACTAGTATCACGGAGGTTAGAAGAATGGAGTACCTAACAGCAGTCATTAATAATACGGTAGATAAATTTAATAAGGTTTGGCAGCCTTGGGATACTTTCTTTGATACTGCCGATTAGAACTCCCTTCCCCTTTTCCTATGTCTATCCTCTTGTGTCTTGTCTTGTCTCCTATTTGTTTCTTTGTAGTATAAAATATCACAACAGAGTATGTGAATTATTTCCCCGGCTACCGGGATTTACTATGATAAGATATTATTAGATCGGGTTTGATATGATGCGCAATTTGGTGTTATATTTGAATTGTCAATCCTGTTTCCTTGCTCATTCTGAGTACCTGATTGTCACATGATTTCTTGAGAGAATGTACATGTATATTTTAATTATTGTACCTTTCTTCAATAAAAAGACAATTATACAAAAAAAAAGAAATGCCTATTCTTGTCTGCAGCTGCGGACAAGAATAGGACATGTTCTATCTTTTGCGGAGCTGCGGAACCGAAGATCGGGGCCGCGCTCCGCAAATGCGGATGCGGACAGCACACTGTGTGCTGTCCGCATCCATTCCATCCCCATAGAGAATGATTGCGGAACGGATGCGGACCCATTTGCGGACGTGTGAATGGAGCATAGGCGCTTTTTGAGGCTCTGCATGTGCTAATAGCTTTCTTTTCTCTATCAAAATTTACTTTTTCAACAATTTGTGCCAATGAGCTAGTCTTTGTACCTCACAAACATCAATGAGACTTAGGTGGCGCCCATGACCCTATCACTCATTTACCAGTTATCAGGGGCGTAACTACCATAGCGGCAGACCATGCGACTAGAGATTATCTCCTCTTCTACTGGAGGTGAAAACTTGGTCAGGACTCTATCCCTAAAGGAACAACTTTTTGCAAATGAGGCAGTGGAAAAATGTCCCAAGTGTCATTGAAAAGGGTTTAGGCAGAAACCATTCTATCCTGTGTGGGGGGCCTGGTTTTATCCTTCTTTATGTACGCCACTGCCAGTTATCCTTCCTTGGACTAACTTTGAGAGGTACCAGTCACAAGATGTGCTGTCTTGGAGATGCTCTTCCCATCACAACTTTGACCCCGGTCACATTAACTTTAAGAGCTGTGTTCTATCCCCACATGAAGGCAAATGAAGGTGTAACTGATAGCGGCTGTGTGACTTTCCTACCTACGTATCCGAGCAGTGGAGCAGACCGTACTGGCAGAAGCTCAGGTTAGATGGATTCAAACGTAGACAGTGATTTGAATCGACGTGGGTTTATTTGACCCAAGTACAGCGACAAGCAATGATACAATACTGTAATGGCTTGGGTAGTAGTGGTATTGATGCAGTCCTGTTGGTGTTTTCCTGAGGCTAACTGATGCTTTCTCGAGCCCAAAGTGTTTGAATGTCCCGTCACACAGCTATGAAGCACTTAAAATGGCTGCAGGAAGTGTCATGGACCAAGGCTGCCTAAAACCACGCCCAGAAGAGAAAAACTTTAATAACAAGAGCAGAGGCGTGCAGCATGCAAATTCTGGCCAGCAGATGGCAGCAAGACATCAAGGCATACAAACAACATGGTAAAGGAGTATTGGTAATACAGTGGACAGTTAAATAACAAATATGAGAACAGCACAAGCTGACTGTTCACTTGTTGCCTAATACATTGGTCCTTCATGATACAATAGCCTCAGAATACAATATTTTCAACTTACAATGATTTTTTTTCTTGGCTGTTGCATGTTGAAACTAGACTCAACATACAATGCCTCAGACTTAGATCCACCCAATCAATATGTCCAGACATCTGTATTGGGTTTATAGTAGCTTCTCTTTTAAATCTTCACTTTCTGTTATTTGTGTCTTTTGAATGCATTCCCACTCTGAGAGACAGAATAAAAAAATTAAAAAAATTCAGGAAATCACATTGTATGATTTTTAAAGAATGTATTTGTCTTGCACTGCTGAACATAAGTATTTGAACACCTGAGAAAATCAGTGTTAATATTTGGCACAGAAGCCTTTGTTTGCAATTACAGAGGTCAAACCTTTCCTGTAGTTCTTGACCAGGTTTGCACACACTGCAACAGGGATTTTGGCCCACCCCTCCACACAGATCTTCTCTAGATCTGTCAGGTTTCGGGGCTGTCGCTGAGCAACACAGAGTTTCAGCTCTCTCCAAAGATGTTCTATTGGATTTAGGTCTGGAGACTGGCTAGGCCACTCCAGAACCTTGATATGCTTCTTACAGAGCCACTCCTTGGTTATCCTGGCTGTGTGCTTCGGGTCGTTGTCATGTTGAAAGACCCAGCCACGACCCATCTTCAATGCTCTGACTGAGGGAAGGAGGTTGTTGCTCAAAATCTCACAATAAATGGCCCCATTCATCCTTTCCTTAATACAGTACAGTCGTCCTGTCCCCTTCGCAGAAAAGCACCCCCAAAGCATGATGTTACCACTCCCATGCTTCACAGTAGGGATGTGTTCTTGGGATGCAACTCATCCTTCTTTTTCCTTCAAACACGACGAGTGAAATTTAGAACAAAAAGTTCTACTTTGGTCTCATCTGACCACATGACTTTCTGCTATGCCTCCTCTGGATCATCCAGATGGTCATTGGCAAACTTCAGACGGGCCTGGACATGTGATGACTTGAGCAGGGGAACCTTCTGTGCAATGAATGATTTGAAACATATGACGGCATAGTGTTCTACCGACAGTGACCTTTGAAACTGTGGTCCCAGCTCTCTTCATGTCATTGACCAGCTCCTCCCTTGTAGTTCTGTGCTGATTCCTCACCTTTCTTATCGTCTGTGATACCCCACGAGGTGAGATCTTGCATGGAGCCCCAGTCTGAGCGAGACTGACAGTCGTCTTTACCCTCTTCCATTTTCTAACAATTGCTCCAACAGTTGATCTATTTTCACCAAGCTGCTTGGCAGTTTGCCTGTAGCCCTTTACAGCCTTTTGGAGGTCCACAATTTTGTCTCTGGTGTCTTTTGACAGCTCTTTGGTCTTGTCCATAGTAGTAGTTGGCGTCTGACTGACTGTGGGGTGGACAGGTGTCTTTAAAGAGCTCAGACAGGTGCTACTAAGTTAGATTAATGAGTGGAGTAGAGGTGGACTTTTTAAAGGTACAGTAACAGGTCTTTGAGAGCCAGAATTCATGCTGTTTCTCAGGCATTGGTAGAACGTTTAGACCAGACAGTAGGGTGGCCAGAGGTCCGGTTTTAGGCTGGACAGTCTGGCTTTCTGAGTCCCTGTCCTCTGTCCGATGCAGGGCCTAGACGAACGCAGGGATGTTCTTTGTAACAGCTCACGCTCAAAAAGCAGCACTATGATGCCTGAGCGTGAGCTGCAGGAGAAAGTTACCCTCCCCCCTCGAAGCTGACCTGAAGTTTGTTCTGAATTTAATTTTTTAAATCTCTGTAGGCTGTGTGCAGGGAGGGAGCGTGGCCTAAGGGATTCGGGCATGGCTTAGCGGAGTCAGGGGACGGGTTTCTAAAGTCCGGCTTTTGAGGGTGGTCTGAGTGGCCACCCTAGCCCACAGTAGCATGAGCAACATGCAATATGGCATTGTCTTGTTGAGAAACGGCTCCTGGGACATCTTGGAGAAATGGCCGTACCACTGGTTCCATAAACTAATCAATATAACAAAAAGCTGTTAGTGTGCCTAAAAAGAAGACTGGAGGGGGTCTAGCTGTTGTACATTATGCTATACCACCCTAGAATTCTGTGAGTAGGACAGGTGTGATGTTCTCTTTTGAAGGCATCATTACTAAAGAGGATAGACCTCCATTCCAGTCTCCATTGCCATCTTTCTGGGCACTATGATAGCCTTTGAGAGCAGTGGCATGAGGTCAATGGAACACTGTAGTTGTAAATGCCTTCTGGTGCTTTGTGCAGACATTGTTTGCTGACCTAATCTTGACATGTGACATCTAAGTTCACTTGCAGGACAGAATGGATTACTACGCGCCATTCTTCTAATCACACGATCTGTCCATGTGGAGGTTCGTGGTCTTTGCACTGCTTGCTGTCATTCCAGGTCATTGTTGTTCTCCCAACCACTGGGACAGAGTTGAACGATGCGACATCTTGGCCTAGGCACATAGTGATCTGTGGGGTTGATAAACCAAGGTCTCTCAGTTCATGGATTCTGTCCTTCTCAGTTTGCAACAAGTGGCGATCACAGGCACATCAACAAAGAGAAGGCATCTCATATGATCCGATTTTTAACGTTTCATGTGGCTAAAAAACTTTACTTTAAATCTTGCTTTTATGCCCCTCAAACATGCTACAGATTGGAGCTAGGTGCTTGAAAATTTTATCATTTGCAGATCTTAGCAACACCTGCTACATCAGGCATCCTCAAACTGCGGCCCTCCAGCTGTTGTAAAACTACAACTCCCACAATGCCCTGCTGTATGCTGATACCTGTAGGCTGTTCGGGCAGGCTGGGAGTTGTAGTTTTGCAACAGCTGGAGGGCCGCAGTTTGAGGATGCCTGTGCTACATCCTCGATTTGCATAACCTTATGGCTTGTGCTTCTTGGTGTTGCAATTTCAGTGTTGAGGAGTGTATGTATACAGTGGTTACAAAAAGTACTCAGACACCTTAAATTCAGGGCCGTCTTTAACAAGGGGCAAAAGGGGCAGCTGCCCCGGGCCCAGTTGCTCCTGGGGGGCCCAAGGCAGCTTCCTCTTGAGCCCTTCTAGCCACTGCCCTGGGTGTCAGGCTGTCAGCTACACAGGGGGTGCTGCCATGCCATGCCTGCCGGCACTCCAGGCAGCGTACTGTGAGAGCTGTGATTCTCTAGGACCTTAGATGACATCATCACCATGTGACCAGTAACCTAGCAATATTACTGGTCACATGGCTATGAGGTCATCAAGGTCCTTTCTACCAGGAGTGTTGCAGGAGAAGTTTGCCTCAACTGTGGAGCTTTTTTTGTGAAGATTACATCAGAAAAAGGTGACAGGGGCTGTTATGCTATACTGTAAACTACTGTATAGTGGGGGCCTGTATACTGTGGGGGACTGTATACTGTGGGGGGGCTGTATACTGTATACTGTGGGTGCTGTATAATGTGGAGTGCTATACTGCTGTACTGTATAGTGTGGGGGGCTGTATACTGTGGGTGCTGTATATTGTGGCATGCTATACTGCTGTACTGTATACTGTGGGGGCTGTATACTGTGGGGGCTGTATAGTGTGGGGGGCTGTATACTGTGGGTGCTGTATATTGTGGAGTGCTATACTGTTGTACTGTATACTGTGGGGGGCTGTATACTGTATACTGTGGGTGCTGTATATTGTGGAGTGCTATACTTCTGTACTGTATACTGTGGGGGGCTGTATACTGTATACTTTGGGTGCTGTATATTGTGTAGTGCTATACTGATGTACTGTATACTGTGGGGGGCTGTATACTGTATACTGTGGGTGCTGTATATTGTGGAGTGCTATTCTGCTGTACTGTATACTGTGGGGGGCTGTATACTGTATACTATGGGTGCTGTATATTGTGTAGTGCTATACTGCTGTACTGTATACTGTGGGGGGCTGCATACTGTGGGGGGCTGTATACTGTGGGTGCTGTATATTGTGGAGTGCTATACTGCTGTACTGTATAGTGTGGGGGGCTGTATAGTGTGGGGTGCTGTATCGTGTATAGTTTGGGGTGCTGTATACGGTGAGGTGCAATACTGCTCTACTGTATACTGTGAGGTGTTGTATACTGTGGGGTGCTGTATACTGTGGGGTGCTATACTGCTCTACTATATACTGTGGGGTACTGTATAGTGTGGGGTGCTATACTGCATACTGTGTGGTGCTGTATACTATAGGGTGCTATACTGCATACTGTGGGTTGCTGTATACTATAGGGTGCTATAATGCATACTGTGGGGTGCTGGGGTGCACTGTAACGCTAGGGTGAGCTGAGCCCTGGTCTCCTTCCTGCAGAGCGGTGCCCACTTCCAGCCTGAGCCCAGCTCCCCAGAGCACTGATCCTGAGCCGCTGGAGTCTTCAGAACTGGAAGCATTTACAGTCATTCACTGTACTCTACCAGATGTGTGGATTTTTTGTGTGTGTTGTGGTGGAGGGCCTGATTGCCTGCTAAGGTGTGGGAAGGCGGGATCCAGGGGGCCCAAGTACATTTTTTTCCAGGGTCCAGTCAATATTAAAGACGGCCCTGAAGGAACCTTTCGACATTTTTTCACGTAACATCCACAAACTTAAATGTATGTCCTTGGGATTTTATGTGATAGACAAACACAAAGAAGCAAGTATGTCTGAAGTAAAAATGATACAAGGTTTTTTAAAAAAAAATTATATGTAAAAATCTGGAAAGTGTGTTGTGCATAATTGTATTCAGCCCCCTGTAATCTGATACCAAAATCCAGTGTGACCAATTGCCTTCAGACATCACCTAATTAGTAACTAGAGTCCACCTGTGTGTAATTTATTCTCAGTATAACTACCACTGTTCTGTGAAGGCCCCAGAGATTTGTTAGAGAACATTAGTGATCAAACAGCATCATAAAAACCAAGGAACACACCAGACAGGTCAGGGATAAAGTGTAAAGCAGAGTTAGGTTAGGTTAAAAAAAAAAATATCCAAAGATCTGAACATTTCACGGAGCACTGTTCAATCTATCATCTGCAAATGGAAAGAGTATGGCATAACGGCAAACCTACCAAGACATGGCTATCCACCTAAGCTGACAAGAGACCCATGGTCATCTGCAGAGATCCACAGCTGAGGTGGGAGAATTTGTCCACAGGACAACTATTAGTTGTGTACTCCACAAATCTGGCATTTATGGGAGAGTGGCGAGAAGAAAGCCATTTTTGAAAGCTAACCTTAAAGAGGCTCTGTCACCTGGTTCAAGCCTACCCTGATGACACAGACAAAAACCATACCTTTATTTCTCATGTAGTAGGTCCGGTATGGCCGAAAAAGTAACTTTAAAAAATATGCAAATGAGGAATTTGAGCACTCGGAGGAGGACTTATGCCTTCCGAGCACTGCTTCTGTGATGCCTCCATTCTTTGCTAATGCCGGCCTTCTGCACCTAATCACACCCTCATGTCCTTTGATTGACAGCGCTAGACCTGCCGCTCTAGCGCTGATATCCCGAGCCTGCGTACTCGCATCCGTGCTGGCGCGTGTGCACTGGATCTTTTCCTTCCTTCCCGGCTTATGTGTATGTCCAGAGTGCACATGCCATCATGGAAGCGAGTGCACAGGTGCAGGATATCAGCACTAGACCCGCCGGCAGCCGGCTTTCTCACTGCGCCTGCGCTGAATACTGAATGGGGCGGCACAGGCGCGAGATTTACACGTCAGATGGGGCCAGCAGGAGAACCAACGCTGGCCTGGCTCTGTCAATCAAGACAGAAGGGCGTGGAAATGAGGTGGGCGAACGGAGCCTCTAGGAGCAGGTGTAACGCCCCCCCCCTGCTCCTAGAGGCTCATTTGCATATAATAAAAGTTAAAATTACATGAAAACAGGGGCATACTTAAATAAAAGAAATGCAAAGTTAAATTCAGGTGACATTTTCACATCCATAATGTCAGCCTGTTTAAAGGGAACCTGTCACCTCAAAAATGCATTTACACCCACCAGCAGTACCTCGTAGTAGCCCGCAACCTGTTAATAATCATATGTTTTATCCTACTGTCCAATGCTGCGCAAGTTAAAAAAATGCAGTTTTATTCTCCATCAGCGCTATAGTGCCGGCCTTGTCAAGGTAACCACGCCCCCTAACCGTCCTCTCTTGCCTGAGAGTGACAGCCTGAGAGTGGGGCCGCGATTCCCCAAGTCTTGCGCATGTGCATTGCGCTGCTGAAACCCGGCTAACAGCGGCAGCAGGAGATGGGATAGCTCATTACTTTAGAGCACACCGCACATGCGCGAGACTTGGGGAATCGCGGCCACATTTCATGCTGTCACTCTTAGGCAAGAGGGGACGGTTAGGGGGCATGGTTACCTTGACTTGAAGCAAGGAGGCCGCTGCCCCCTTGACTTCAAGCTGGCCGGCACTATATGATGGAGAATAAAACAGCGTTTTTTGAACTTACGCAGCAACGGACAGTAGGATAAAACATATGATTATTAACAGGCTGCGGGCTACTATGAGGTACTGCTGGCAGGTGTAGATGCATTTTTGAGGTGACCGGTTCCCTTTAATAGCGAAAATGGGGATGACAGAAACCCTTTAAGAAATCCCGTTCGCAGTTTGCCACAGGCGGGGGCAGACTGGGAGCTTAAAGTGTCCCTGGAGAAAAACCTAAAATTGGACCCATGTTGTAGGTGTCCAAACTGACAGAAGGCAGGGCCAACAGAAGTAGGAGGGGCCAGCAATACCATAGTGCAGAACAAATTACCGTCCCAGTAGAAGCAAATACCACAGTGCAGCACAGAATACAGCTGTCCACACCACAGTATGAAACTGTATCATTGTCCTGAGAACGGCGATACAGGTGAAGTCAGGAGGGCACCTGCACCCGCTGACCAGGTGCATGGGAGAGATTATTATGTGCCTGGCTGGCAGCCGTGAGGAGGGCTTGTGCGGCCCCCCTAGGCATCGGCCGACCAGGAAATTTCCCTGTAGGGTCTATGGCCATTCTGCCCCTGCCTATCCCTCCCAGTCCCCTTAGTGAACCCACATGGTAATTTTTCCCCTTTGTGCCCCCACAAAGTACAGTAGTTAAGCCCACATTGTGGCCCCTTCACAATAGTTGTGCCCCCCTCTCATTAGTCCACCTTTCACAGTAGTTATGCCCCCCTTTACTAAAATAAAACACTCAATACTCACCTAGGCGTTCCCCTGATGATCGGAGAACCTCCTGCGCTCCTTAGCAGGCACAATGCGGTCACACTTGCTGGGCTGTGTAGGAGGAGCGCACAGGCAGATTCCAGTGCATGCACACCCCTGCTACAAAGCCCAGCAGCGCTGCAGATGATAAGTGTGTGCGTGTGTGTAGCAGTTCTGTATGTGTGTAACAGAACTGTATGGGTGTAGCAGAGTTGTATAGGTTTAGCAAAGCTGTTTGGGTGTAGCTGGGCTGTGTGTATGTAGCAAAGCTGTATGTGTTGTGGGGATTCGCTCTGGAAGGCAGGGTGAGCAGAACAGAGGCACCAAAAAACAGTTTATAATCAGACTCCAGTGTTTTATTCACACAAGTAGGTTTAACAGCTCAGCAAACAGCTTCACCTTAGTTAAAAGTCCTGGCGTTCAGTTCACACCATGCTGCAGGTCCCGCATAAAGAGTCCAAGTCCAAAAGTACAGGCGTGTGTTCACACTTTGCAGACAAGTCCACACCAAAGTTTAAGTCCAGGATTTAGTCGACCTTTCTTTCCCAAACAGGTCGCATGCCTTCATCCAGGCACAAGCCTCATCCCTTAACCTATTCCGGACACAGGGCGTACAGGTACGCCCTTATGTCCTGGCACTTAAGGACACAGGGCGTACCTGTACGCCCTGTGTATTTCCCATCACCGCCGCTAGGCGGGCGGTGATCGGAACCGGGTGCCTGCTGAAATCATTGAGCAGGCACCTTGGCTAAATGCGAAGGGGGGTCCCGTGACCCCCCCGTGTCGGCGATCGCCGCAAACCGCAGGTCAATTCAGACCTGCGGTTTGCGGTTTTACCTTATCCGGCGGGCGGCGGTGCCATCGGGTCCCCATGCAGCTATAGGGGGGACCCGATGGCATGGAATGCAGCGCGATGCCTTCCTTAGGCATCTGCGCTGCCTTCCGGTGACGAGCCTGTGAGATCCAGCCCCCTGGATCTCACAGGCCGGAAGCTGTATGAGTAATACACACAGTATTACTCATACAGCCAATGCATTCCAATACAGAAGTATTGGAATGCATTGAAAAAAAGGGATTAGACCCCCAAAAGTGGAAGTCCCAAAGTGGGACAAAAATTTAAGTAAAAAAAAGTTGAAAAAATAAAGTTTTCCCCCAAAAAATTTTAAGTTTCAAGTAAAAATTAACAAAAAGTACAACAGTAAGCGATGAAAAAGACGTATGCCCACCAAATTAGTACCAATCTAACCGTCACCTCATCCCGCAAAAATTTAGACCCTACCTAAGACAATCGCCCAAAAAATAAAAAAACTATGGCTCAGAATATGGAGACACTAAAACATCATTTTTTTGGTTTTAAAAAAGCTGTTAAGGTGTAAAACTTAAGTAAATTTAAAAAAAGTATACATATTAGGTATCGCCACATCCGTATCGACCGGCTCTATAACAATATCACATAACCTAACCCCTCAGATGAACACCGTAAAAAAAATATATAAATGGTGTAAAAAAAGCAATTTTTTGTCATCTCACATCACAAAAAGTGTAATAGCAAGCGATCAAAAAGTCATATGCACCCCAAAATAGTGCCAATCATACCGTCATCTCATCCCGCAAAAAATGAGACCCTACCTAAGATAATCGCCAAAAAACTGAAAAAACTATGGCTCTCATACTATGGAGACACTAAAACATGATATTTTTTTTGTTTCAAAAATGATATTATTGTGTAAAACTTACATAAATAAAAAAAGTATACATATTAGGTATCTCCGCGTCCGTAATAACCTTCTCTATAAAAATATCACATGAACTAACCCCTCAGATGAACACCGTAAAAAATAAAACGGTGTAAAAAAAAAGCCATTTTTTGTCATCTTACATCACAAAAAGTGTAATAGCAAGCGATCAAAAAGTCACACACATCCCAAAATAGTGTCAATCAAACCGTCATCTCATCCCGCAAAAATCATACCCTACCCAAGATAATCGCCCAAAAACTGAAAAAAACTATGGCTATCAGACTATGGAAACACTAAAACATGATTTATTTAGTTTCAAAAATGAAATCATTGTGTAAAACTTACATAAATAAAAAAAAAGTATACATATTAGGTATTTCCGAGTCCGTATCGACCGGCTCTATAAAAATATCACATGACCTAACCCCTCAGGTGAACATAGTAAAAAAGAAACGGTGTAAAAAAAGCCTTTTTTTTCATCTTACATAACAAAAAGTGTAATAGCAAGCGATCATAAAGTCATATTCACCCCAAAATAGTGCAATCTTATCCCGCAAAAAATGAGACCCTACCCAAGATAATCGCCCAAAAACTGAAAAAACTATGTCTCTCAGACTATGGAGACAATAAAACATGATTTTTTTTGTTTTAAAAAAAATATATACATATTAGGTATCACCGCATCCATGACAACCTGCTCTATAAAAATACCACATGATCTAACCTGTCAGATGAATGTTGTAAATAACAAAAAAAAACTAGTACAAACAAAACTTCCACCCTATCCCGTAGTTTCTAAAATAGGGTCACTTTTTTGGCGTTTCTACTCTAGGGGTGCACCAGGGGGGCTTCAAATGGGACATGGTGTCAAAAAAACCAGTCCAGCAAAATCTGCCTTCCAAAAACCGTATGGCATTCCTTTCCTTCTGCGCCCTGCTGTGTGCCCGTACAGCAGTTTACGACCACATATGGGGTGTTTCTGTAAACTACAGAATCAGGGCCATAAATATTGAGTTTTGTTTGGCTGTTGACCCTTGCTTTGTAACTGGAAAAAAAATCTTAAAATGGAAAATCTGCCAAAAAAGAGAAATTTTGAAATTGTATCTCGATTTTCCATTAATTCTTGTGGAACACCTAAAGGGTTAACCATGTTTGTAAAATCAGTTTTGAATACCTTGAGGGGTGTAGTTTCTTAGATGGGGTCACTTTTATGGAGTTTCTACTCAAGGGATGCTTCAAATGGGACATGGTGTCAAAAAACCAGTCCAGCAAAATCTGCCTTCCAAAAACCGTAGGGAATTCCTTTCCTTCTGCGCCCTGCCGTGTGCCCGGACAGGAGTTTACGACCACATATGTGGTGTTTCTGTAAACTACAGAATCAGGACAATAAATATTGAGTTTTGTTTGGCTGTTAACCCTTGCTTTGTAACTGGGAAAAAAAAATGGAAACATTTTGAAATTGTATCTCTATTTTCCATTCATTCTTGTGGAACACCTAAAGGGTTAACGACGTTTGTAAAATCAGTTTTGAATACCTTGAGGGGTGTAGTTTCTAGAATGGGGTCATTTTTGGGTGGTTTCTATTATGTAAGCCTCACAAAGTGACTTCAGACCTGAACTGGTCCTTAAAAAGTTGTTTTTTGAAAATTTCTGAGAAATTTCAAGATTTACTTCTAAACTTCTAAGCATTGCAACGTCACCCAAGAACAAAATGTCATTCCCAAAATGATCCTAACATGAAGTAGACATATGGGGAATGTAAAGTAATAACTATTTTTGGAGGTATTACTATGTATTATACACTGCTCAAAAAAATAAAGGGAACACTTAAACAACACAATGTAACTCCAAGTCAATCACACTTCTGTGAAATCAAACTGTCCACTTAGGAAGCAACACTGAGTGACAATCAATTTCACATGCTGTTGTGCAAATGGGATAGACAACAGGTGGAAATTATAGGCAATTAGCAAGACACCCCCAATAAAGGAGTGGTTCTGCAGGTGGTGACCACAGACCACTTCTCAGTTCCTATGCTTCCTGGCTGATGTTTTGGTCACTTTTGAATGCTGGCGGTGCTTTCACTCTAGTGGTAGCATGAGACGGAGTCTACAACCCACGCAAGTGGCTCAGGTAGTGCAGCTTATCCAGGATGGCACATCAATGCGAGCTGTGGCAAGAAGGTTTGCTGTGTCTGTCAGCGTAGTGTCCAGAGCATGGAGGCGCTTCCAGGAGACAGGCCAGTACATCAGGAGACGTGGAGGAGGCCGTAGGGGGGCAACAAGCCAGCAGCAGGACCGCTACCTTTGTGCAAGGAGGAACAGGAGGAGCACTGCCAAAGCCCTGCAAAATGACCTCCAGCAGGCCATAAATGTGTATGTGTCTGCTCAAACGGTCAGAAACAGACTCCATGAGGGTGATATGAGGGCCTGACGTCCACAGGTGGGGGTTGTGCTTACAGCCCAACACCGTGCAGGACGTTTGGCATTTGCCAGAGAACACCAAGATTGGCAAATTCGCCACTGGCGCCCTGTGCTCTTCACAGATGAAAGCAGGTTCACACTGAGCACATGTGACAGACGTGACAGAGTCTTGAGACGCCGTGGAGAACGTTCTGCTGCCTGCAACATCCTCCAGCATGACCGGTTTGGCATTGGGTCAGTAATGGTGTGGGGTGGCATTTCTTTGGAGGGCCGCACAGCCCTCCATGTGTCCTCGCCAGAGGTATCCTGACTGCCATTAGGTACGGAGATGAGATCCTCAGACCCCTTGTGAGAGCATATGCTGGTGCGGTTGGCCCTGGGTTCCTCCTAATGCAAGACAATGCTAGACCTCATGTGGCTGGAGTGTGTCAGCAGTTCCTGCAAGACGAAGGCATTGATGCTATGGACTGGCCCGCCCATTCCCCAGACCTGAATCCAATTGAGCACATCTGGGACATCATGTCTCGCTCTATCCACCAACGTCACGTTGCACCACAGACTGTTCAGGAGTTGGCAGATGCTTTAGTCCAGGTCTGGGAGGAGATCCCTCAGGAGACCGTCCGCCACCTCATCAGGAGCATGCACAGGCATTGTAGGGAGGTCATACAGGCACGTGGAGGCCACACACACTACTGAGCCTCATTTTGACTTGTTTTAAGGACATTACATCAAAGCTGGATCAGCCTGTAGTGTGTTTATCCACTTTAAGTTTGAGTGTGACTCCAAATCCAGACCTCCATGGGTTAAAAAATTTTTATTTTCCATTTTTTTATTTTTGTGTGATTTTGTTGTCAGCACATTCAACTATGTAAAGAACAAAGTATTTCAGAAGAATATTTAATTAACTCAGATCTAGGATGTGTTATTTTTGTGTTCCCTTTATTTTTTTGAGCAGTGTAGAAGTAGAGAAATTGAAACTTGGAAATTTGCTAATTTTTCCAAATTTTGGGCAAATTTTGTATTTTTTATAAATAAAAAAGATTTTTTTAAATTCCATTTTACCAGTGTCATGAAGTACAATATGTGACGAAAAAACATTCTCACAATGGCCTGGATAAGTAAAAGCGTTTTAAAGTTATCACCACTTAAAGTGACACTGGTCAGATTTGCAAAAAATGGCCTGGTCCTTAAGGTGAAATAAGGCTGTGTCCTTAAGAGTTAAGGGTCCATTCACACATCCGTGTGTGTTTTGTGGATCCACGGACACTGGCAATGTGCGTTCAGTTTGTAACAGAGCTGTATTTGTGTGTATTAGAGCTGTGTGTGTAGCAGAGCTGTGCGTGTATCGCAGAGCTGTATCTGTGTATGGCAGTGCTGTGTGTGTATTACAGAGCTGTGTGTGTGTGTGTGTGTGCGTGTGCATCGCAGACAAATAAAGTATGGTACAAAAAGCATGGTAGAACACAGAGATGTATCCCCAAATAATGCTAATAAGAGCTGTAACTTGTCCCACAAAATCAACAAGCCTTCATTTGGTAACATTGATAGACATATTTTTTGTGATGACACAAAAATTAGCTTTTTCCATAAAACATGCTTTTGCACTGCAAAATTAGTAAAATATGAAATAAACTAGCTCTAGCGCAGCTATGTCAGTAGCAAAATAAAAATGATGGATCTTAAGTTGCTATGACAAAAAAGCTAAAAAAAACCACCACAGCATTTTGAAGTCTGAAAAAATGAATTTGCAATATTTGCATGCAACTATAGGGTGGGTCCTCAGAGTCATAAAAAAAATAAAAAAAACATACATATGGGGTCTTATGTGTTTGACAGAGGGAGGAGGCTCCTATTGCCAGCCCATTGGCTCCTTGTGTCACAATCATGGGTACTGGTGGTTGCCATGGTTGCTGGCATGCTATCATTATCTGCCTATTAATAGTGTTGAGCGCGAATATTCGAATAGCGAATTTTTATTGCGGATATCGCCACTTCAAGAATTTGCAAATATTTAGAATATAGTGCTATATATTCGTTATATCGAATATTTGGCATTTTTTTTCCATCTGAACACATGATGCTTCTTGCTTGTGGGCCAATGAGAAGGAAGCAATGTCAAGTTCACAACAATACTTAGTGCACCAATCAGTAATCTGTAGTCAGACCTTCTAATCACTGCCGATTAGCGCAATCGCAAATATATTGGAGCACTTGACTCTATCTGCATATAAAGCTATTCTAATGTTCTGCCATTTTCTCCAGTCTCAGGAAACTTATACCAGCTTGAAAAATATAGCCAAAGTGACCCATGCCGGTATTTCACATTACGAAATCACATTACGTGATTTTTACATTGCCGATTTTTCGCATTCAATAAAATTATCTCGAAGTCTCGAAATTCGCGAATATATGACGAATATTCTACTAAATATTCGCGAAATATCGCAAATTTGAATATAGCCCCTGCCGCTCATCACTACCTATTAAAGGGGTTTTGTCACTTAAGAAAATAGCATTTGTCATGTAGAGAAGATTATTACAAGCCACTTACTAATGTATTGTTATTATCCATATTGCTTCCTTTGCTGGCTGGATTAACATTATGCACTGCTTGCTTCCATGGTTACGACCACCCTGCAATCTATCAGCGGTGGTCATGCTTGCACCAGCCTATGTGAGCTCCCACGGTCCCAGTCACCAGAGAGGCCAGCACTTTAGCACCTATAGTGTACAAGTGGATTACAGGGTGGTCGTAACCATGGAAACTAGCAGTGTATAATGTAATGGAAAAATGAATCTAGCCATCAAAGGAAGCAATACGGGAAATAACGATACATTAGTAAGTGCCTTGTATTAACTTTCTCTACATGATAAATGCTACTTTGCCGAAGAGACAAAACCCCTTTAAGGCATGGTCTAATAGGTTGCCAGTCAGTTTAAGGCCTCTTTCACACGACCGTTTTTTTTTCTCGTTTACGGGCCATTTTTTGCGTTCTGTATACGATCCATATACGGAACCATTTATTTCAATGGTTCAGCCAAAAAAAAGCAATGTACTCCATATGCATTCCATTTCCGTATTTCCATTCCGTTGAAAGATAGAACATGTCCTATTATTGCCCGCAAATCACGTTCCGTATGCCCAGCTCAATTGTTTCTATGTAATTACTGTATACTGTATATGCCATATGGAAAAACGGAACGGATAAACGGAACAGAAACACAACGGAAGCAAATAACGGAACAACGGATCCGTGAAAAACGGACCGCAAAACACTGAAAAAGCCATACGGTCGTGTGAAAGAGGCCTAATTCATGTAGATTGTAAGCCCTCACGGGCAGGGCCCTCTCTCCTTCTGTACCAGTTTGTAACTCGTCTTGTTTATGCTTAGTGCAATTGTCTGTATTATGTATGTATACCCCTTTTCATATGTACGGCGCTATGGAATGAATGGCGCTATAATAAAAAATATTAATAATACTGATAGTATTCTAAAGCCTTATCGCCTATGTACTCTTATACAAATAGAAATGTTTCATGTTGCTACATTGACACCAACCCAAAGTAGAAAGTCAACATGGCCAATGTCCATAATAAAACCACAAACAATGCCAGGATTGCTTTTTTTCTTATTCACCCCTCCAAAAATGTGTATACAGTAATCAACATACTGGTAACACTGAATACTATAACTCATCCTGTGAAAAACAAACCCTTACATATTTTATATTTCAAATACTGTCTTCTGTGTGCTACAGAAGAGATTTCCTTGTAGGAACTTCTTCACCTTTATTGCTGCTGCTAGGACTGCCCATGCCAGCTATGGAGACGGATACTATCAGCTTGCAGCCTGGGAGCATTGCCAGCAATAATGAAAACCAGGAAATGACTACACCGCTAACCTCTTCTCCACTGCATGACCCATAAAAAGAGAGCAGCTGTTACCTGGAGGAGGATAGTTAGAGAAGGAGCAACCCCTCCTACAGCTGAGCGAAGTGTAACATTTGGATCCTTGGTGCAGACGTACATTTTGTGAACTTTGTTTTTACAGGCTGGCATTTTCAGCATGACTGCCCGTCTGTTGCTGGGCGTAAGTTTATAATTAACACAAACTTTAATGAGAATTTCATAGCTCTGCTATTAATCACGTAAATTAGGGCTGAAGGGTTTCACCAAGAATTTATAGTCCTGGGTAGGGTAAAGTGGATAAACTAGCCAAGATTATTATTGTAGTTTCTTAGGAATTTAACATTTCCATAGTTGCAGGAATTTGGTAATATAGATGGATAGGATTTTGATGTCTACATGGATCTCGGCTTTCCCAGCTGTAATATTGAAGATACTATACAAAAATCCTGCACATGCTACATGAATACTTCAATACAGGAATTCCAATAATACAAAAAATACACATAAATTCGAAATAAATGAATAGGAATCCAGTCACCCAGCAACCAATACTGAGGTCCAGTGGTGTAATTTTGGGGAAAAAAATACAAAAACTATGCTCATCAAAACCCATCTCATAACATAAATATACTCCACGAACCAAGCTCATAACAGAGCCAGGGGTGTAGCTATAGTTGAAGCAGTGAAAGCAGCTGCTATGGGGGCCTGCACAGGAGGAGGACTGAAAGATTTTATTGTCAGGGCGCCCTCAACAGTATTAAACAATACATTATATACAGTGACATGACATACAGTATAAAATATGTGTAGGAAATAGGCGGGGCAGCTGCCTGGCCTGGTCTGAGACAGCTATCTTGACTAGCCGCAGGATTGAAGGTTGCATGGGAGGAGGGGGTTACTGGGGATGGGGTGCCCATTCAAAAAATTTCTGTGAGGCCCAGTCCGTTCTAGATACACCACTGACCACAGCCATAACATCAGTACAGACCTAGAACCAAGCTCATAATAACCTAAATACAGCCCAAAAACTAGGCTTATAACAAATACAAGACCAGAAGCAAGTTCATATCATGAATACAGCACCAGAATCAAGCTTGATGCAAATGTAAATAATATACACTCACCTAAAGAATTATTAGGAACACCATACTAATTCGGTGTTGGACCCCCTTTTGCCTTCAGAACTGCCTTAATTCTACGTGACATTGATTCCACAAGGTGCTGATAGCATTCTTTAGAAATGTTGGCCCATATTGATAGGATAGCATCTTGCAGTTGATGGAGATTTCAGGGATGCACATCCAGGGCACGAAGCTCCCGTTCCACCACATCCCAAAGATGCTCTATTGGGTTGAGATCTGGTGACTGTGGGGGCCATTTTAGTACAGTGAACTCATTGTCATGTTCAAGAAACCAATTTGAAATGATTCGAGCTTTGTGACATGGTGCATTATCCTGCTGGAAGTAGCCATCAGAGGATGGATACATGTTCTCATTCTGTTTACGCCAAATTCGGACTCTACCATTTGAATGTCTCAACAGAAATCGAGACTCATCAGACCAGGCAACATTTTTCCAGTCTTCAACAGTCCAATTTTGGTGAGCTCATGGAAATTGTAGCCTCTTTTTCCTATTTGTAGTGGAGATGAATGGTACCCTGTGGGGTCTTCTGCTGTTGTAGCCCATCCGCCTCAAGGTTGTGCGTGTTGTGGCTTCACAAATGCTTTGCTGCATACCTCGGTTGTAACGAGTGGTTATTTCAGTCAACGTTGCTCTTCTATCAGCTTGAATCAGTCGGCCCATTCTCCTCTGACCTATAGCATCCACAAGGCATTTTTGCCCACAGGACTGCCGCATACTGGATGTTTTTCCCTTTTCACACCATTCTTTGTAAACCCTAGAAATGGTTGTGCGTGAAAATCCCAGTAACTGAGCAGATTGTGAAATACTCAGACCGGCCCGTCTGGCACCAACAACCATGCCACGCTCAAAATTGCTTAAATCACCTTTCTTTCCCATTCTGACATTCAGTTAGGAGTTCAGGAGATTGTCTTGACCAGGACCACCCCCCTAAATGCATTGAAGCAACTGCCATGTGATTGGTTGACTAGATAATTGCATTAATGAGAAATAGAACAGGTGTTCCTAATAATTCTTTAGGTGAGTGTATATAATACAGTATATAGTATACTATAGTATGTTTCTGAAACCAAGCTCATTACATACGGTACATACAAGAGAACACCGAATCAACCTCATACTGTAAATACAGCAGACAAACCAAGCTTATAATATAATTACAGAACCCAAACCAAACTCATAACATAAATACAGCTGAACCATGCTCATATTATACATACAGCACCTGAACCATGCTCATATTATACATACAGCACCTGAACCATGCTCATATTATACATACAGCACCTGAACCATGCTCATATTATATATACAGTGCCAAAACTAAGCTCAGTACATAAATATGGTACCAGAATCACATATGTAGATTACCAAATCTGTATCAAAGCCAAGCGATCTATTGCAAAGTACTTGCACACCTCACCATATGATATGACCTTAACCTCAACAATGCTAAGGTGGGAATTGTTTCACAAACAAGAATGGAATCCCCTATCATACTGAAGGATATACCAGCGGATACAGTACTCATCAGACAGTAATAGGCAGAATGACATCCACTGATTTACAGGTAGTCCTCCTTCTGCTTATTCCCAATCCAACCCAGACCACCAGGATAACTTGTTCTGGACATAACTCATCTCTACAGAGATTGCTGCTCAGATGACTTCAGCTCCTGGCTTTTTATCATAGTATGGCCTCATGCACACGACCGTTCCGTTTTTTGCAGTCCGCAAACCGCCAATCCGCAAAAAACGGAAGCCGCCCGTGGGCCCATTGTAGAAATGCCTATTCTTTTTTTTTTTTTGTAAGTTCTTTATTTAAATTTTTCAATTTTCAATAGAGCAAAGCATGACAAGCAATAAGACTGATGTTGAATACATCTCAGCCTCAAAGCATAGGTAAAATAAATGACCTCAAAGCATGACAAGCAATGAGACTGATGTTGAATAAATCTCAGTAACACAGCATAGGTAAAATAAATGACGGGTCGTACAATTATAGACCCCCACTGGAAAAACCACAACCGACTGTGGAACAGTATTATGCAAACTGAATACAAACATAATGTAGACACGAAGAGGGGGAAACAGGGGAGGGAAGATGGAGAAAGGAGAGGAGGGGTAAAGGAAAGGGGGGACAGCATTCGCAAACCTTTACTTTCACTCAGGTGCCAGTAGCGCCTTACATTCAGCCGATTCATAAAAGATCAACCAGTGACTCCACGTTTTGGAGAATCTTTTCTCAGTGTGTCTCAGTGAAGAAGTGAGATCCTCCATTCTCATAATCTCCTGGACTCTACTGATCCACATTGATATGGAGGGAGCAGAAGACTGCCTCCATAGGCACGAGATGCAAGCTCTCGCCGCGTTCACCAAATGTCTTACCACAGATTTGATGTAGGATGTCAGAGGAATCTCGCACTGATGGAGCAGGAAAAAGGCCGGCGTCTTCGGGAGGGTGTATGTAGTAAACTTCGATGTGATCCCCCACACAGAATCCCAGAATGCCGAGAGAAGGGGACAAGACCAGAATACATGTAATAATGTACCCCTCTCAGAGCCACAACGCCAGCACATGGGCGAGGTAGATGGAAAGATGGAGTTGAGTCTAGTTGGGACCCTGTACCAACGTGACATGAGTTTGAAACCCGCCTCCTGAACATTGCTGGCCATAGATGATTTGTGAATGCATGTGTATAATCTCAACCGTTGTTCTGAAGAAAGAGTTATTTCTAAGTCAGTTTCCCATTGGGAGATAAAATTAGGGGGAAGTTGGTCCGGGGGGGATGTTAGCAAACTATATGTGCGGGAAAGGGTACGTCTAGTCACTCCAGACTGCTCACAGAGGGCCTCAAAATCTGTCTTGGCACGGACGTATGTAGTCGCAGGAGGAAGTGTAGACAGGAAGTGTGTGAGTTGTCTAGACTGCCAGGGGTTGAGGGTAGGCAGTCCCACCGTCTCTGAGATCTGTTGTGGGGTGTCACGAGGGTATCAAGAGCCACGTCTGACTCCGTTATACCCGGGGTCAGGAAGTCGCAGCGGGTGGCTGCGCGCTCTATATCTAAAGATCATGGTGTTTCTTAGTTATTGTTTTCTGTGTTTGCCTTGCTATCCTTTTTGTCTCTCTCAGGGATCCGTAGCTTCTCCTCCTCAGCTGTTTCGTGTCTGCCACTCCCTACCTCCTTATATTCTCCCCTCACACTTCTCTAGTTGCCAGTTATAGAGCTTCCTGCCTGGACATCTATACTGACCCACTGGAGTGGTTAATCCTGGTTGTTGTTCCTGTGTGCTACCCTCCGGATCCCTGTTTGGCTTATTGTTGTCTCCTGTTGTCGCCCACCTGGGAATATATGTTGAGTCTGTGTTGTCTGTCCTCCCCTTGGTGTTTTCCCTTAGAGTTAGTGGTGCGGACTAGTGTTCCCATCGCCCTGTTCACTACCTAGGGCTCAGCTCAGGGAAAGCCAGGGCTTTAGGCACGTGATCGGCGTACGGGTGAGGAACCCGTCTAGGGACGTCAGGGCAGCCAGGTGCCAGCCGCCAGGTGAGTCAGGGGTCACCATCTTCCCTCTCACTTGGGCAGGGCCTTCCTCGTTCCCTCCCTCTGTGTCACGTATGTGATAGCCACGCCGACCGTGATATGGGGTGAGCCATTGATCCGAGGTAATCAGATGGTGGGCCCTGAATTTGTTGCAGTTCACTAGCTCTTTGAAAGGACCTCGCTCTAACCCTGGGGGGAATTGAGGGTTCCCCAAAATAGGGAACATGGGAGAGGGGGATGGAGAGATACTCGGGCGATTCTGAATGCAGGCTAAGGCTTTCAAGGAGGGGCCTATTGTTGGGTGTAGGCGAGCCTCCAATGGGACCTGGGTGGACAACCAAGGAATGGCTGACAATGGAGCGAAATGCCTATTCTTGTCCGCAAAACGGACAAGAATAGGACATGCTAGATTTTTTTTGCGGGGCCACGGAACGGAGCAAAGGATGCGGGCAGCACACGGAGTGCTGTCCGCATCTTTTGCGGCCCCATTGAAGTGAATAACTACGGTCGTGTGCATGAGGCCTATAGGACATGGTTCCCTCTGATTAAAATAGTCCCCTCACATACACACACTGTGATCCCCAAAATAACAGTGTCACACACTATGCCACATGAATATAACACTACCAAAAAGATAACGTCCCACACTGGGAAACCCTAAATAAAAAAATGCCCCCTACTGTGCCCCTTTAAAAAAAAAAACTACACTATGGTCCCCAAAAAATATTCACATTGTGTTGTGCTCCTTGAAAAAAAAAATGCCCACTTTGCCCCTGAATAACACAATTCCCACACAATGCGCACTAAATAAAAAAAAAATTACCACACTGCACCTAATAAAAAAATATTCTACAGTGCCCCATAAGTTTAAAAAACATAAGCACCCTAATAAAAAAAAAAGTCCACATTGTGCCCACTTAAAGGGGTTGTCTGATTTATGTATTAGAACAAAGTTTTATGCGAATCGACTTCGGATGTTTCATCCGAAGTCGATTCGCTCATCCCTAGTCACTTTATTAGGTAATAACTTTGGAACGCTTTTACTTATCCAAACCATTCTAGAATGTTTTCTCATGACACATTGTACTTCATGTTAGGTCTGTTTCACACGAGCGAGTCCATTGCGGGAAACACGCTCCATGTGTGAGTGTGATCCTCCGTTCTGGACTTGCAGGAGCGCACGGCATGATCATGATTTATAATGCTATGTGTCTCTGCATGACCTTTTTTCCACAGAATCATAGCGACATAAATCTGTCAGTGTGATTCTGTAGAAATAAGGTCAAGCAGAGAGACATAGCATTATAAATCATGATCATGCCGTGCGCTCCTGCAAGTCCAGAGCGGAGGATCACACTCGCACACGGAGCGTGATTCCCACAATGGACTCGCTCGTGTGAAACAGCCTTTAGTGGTAAATTTGAGTTGATATAAAAAACTGTTCAAAATTTACTAGAAATTTGGAAAAACACAATTTTCTGCTTTCTCTGCTTTTAACCCCTGCTTTTTGCAAATCTGACAACACGCTTTGACTTATCCAGGCCATTCTGAGATTGTTTTTTCGTCACATATTGTACTTCATGACACTGGAAAAATGAAGTAAAAAAAATACATTTTTGGAAGGCAGGTTTTGCTGGACTGTTTTTTTTTGACACCATGTGCCATTTGAAGCCCCCCTGATGCACCCCTAGAGTAGAAACTCCATAAAAGTGACCCCATCTAAGAAACTACACCCCTCAAGGTATTCAAAACTGATTTTGCAAATGTCATTAACCCTTTAGGTGTTCCACAAGAATGAATGGAAAATAGAGATACAATTTCAAAATTTCACTTTTTGGGCAGATTTTCCATTTTAATCCATTTTTCCCAGTAACAAAGCAAGGGTTAACAGCCAAACAAAACTCAATATTTATGGCCCTGATTCTGTAGTTTACAGAAACACCCCATATGTGGTTGTAAACAGCTGTATTGGCACACGGCAGGGCGCAGAAGAAAAGGAATGCCATACGGTTTTTGGAAGGCAGATTTTGCTGGACTGTTTTTTTTGACACCATGTCCCATTTGAAGCCCCCCTGATGCACCCGTAGAGTAGAAACTCCAAAAAAGTGGCAACATTTTAGAAACTATGGGATAGGGTGGCAGTATTGTTGGTACTAGTTTAGGGTACATATGATTTTTGGTTGCTCTATATTACACTTTTTGTGAGGCAAGATAACAAGAAATAGCTATTTTGGCACCGTTTTTATTTTTTGTTATTTACAACATTCACCTGACAGGTTAGATCATGTGATATTTTTATAGACCAGGTTGTCACGGATGCGGCGATACCTAATATGTATACTTTTATTTTATTTATGTAAGTTTTACACAATGATTTGAGAGCCATAATTTTTTCAGTTTTTAAGCGATTACCTTGGGTAGGGTATGATTTTTGCGAGATGAGATGACAGTTTTATTGGCACTATTTTGGTGTGCGTGTGACTTTTTGATCGCTTGCTATTACACTTTTTGTGATGTAAGGGGACAAGGTTTATTTAGCACAGTTTTTATTTTATACGGTGTTCATCTGAGGGGTTCGGTCATGTGATATGTTTATAGAGTCGGTCGATACGGACGCGGCAATACCTAATATGTATACCCCCCCCCCCCTATTTTTTACCAATTTTTTTTAACTTTATTTGGGGAAAATGACCTTTTTGTTTATTTTTACTTTAAACTTTAAATTTGGGGGGAAAACTTTATTTTTTCAACTTTTCTTTTCACTTTACTTTTGGGGGTATTCCAATACTTCTGTAAATGCGCGGGGCGACCCCCCCCCCCCCCCCGCATTTAGCCAAGGTGTCTGCTCAATGACTTGAGCAGGCACCGGGTTCCGATCACCACCCGCCGGGCGGCGGTGATCGGAAATACACATGACGTACCGGTACATCATGGGTCCTTAAAACTCGGGAACCATGCCGTACCGGTACATCATAAGTCCTTAAGGGGTTAAGTCTACCTTATGTTGGAATCATTTGGTAAATGCCTTTTTTTAGGGCGTTAGGTCCCTTTCACACAAGCGAGTTTTCCGCGCGGTTGCAATGCGTGACGTGAACGCATAGCACCCGCACTGAATCCTGACCCATTCATTTCAATGGGTCTGTGTACATGAGCGTTGTTTTTCACGCATCAGTTCTGCGTTGCGTGAAAATCGCATCATGTTCTATATTCTGCATTTTTCATGCAGCCCTGGCCCCATAGGCCCTGGCCCCCAGAATCAATAATGCCCCCATTAGTGCCCTCAGTAATAGTAATGTCTCCATTAGTGCCCCCAGAATCAATAATGCCCCCATTAGTGCCCTCAGTAATAGTAATGTCTCCATTAGTGCCCCCAGAATTAATAATGTCCCCATTAGTGCCCCCAGAATTAATAATGTCCCCATTAGTTTCCCCCAATAATATTAATGCCCCTAGTAGTGCAGCCCAGTAGCAGTAATGCCTCCATTAGTGCCCCCCAGAATGGCTAATGCCCCCCAGAATTGATAATGCCCCCATTAGTGCCACCGGTAATAGTAATGCATCCATTAGTGCCCCCCAGAATTAATAATGCCCACATTAGTGCCCCCCAGAATTAATACTGCCCCAGAATCAATTATGCCCCTATTAGTGACCCAAAGGAATAGTAATGCCTCCATTAGTGCCTCTCAGAATTGATAATGCCCCCATTAGTGCCACCGGTAATAGTAATGCATCCATTAGTGCCCCCCAGAATTAATAGTGCCCCAGAATCAATAATGCCCCCAGTAATAGTAATGCCGCCATTAGTGCCCCCCAATAATATTAAGGCCCCCAGTAGTTCATCCTAGTAATAGTAATGCCCCCATTAGTGCCCCCAGTAAAAGTAATGCCTCCATTAGTGCCTCCCAAATTAATAATGTCCCCATTAGTGCCCCCAATAATATTAATGCCCCCAGTAGTACAGCCAGTAATATTAATGTCTCCATTAAAGCCCCCCAAAATTGATAATGCCCCCCATTAGTGCTGGAGCAAGCAGGGGCACTAAATACTGTCCCTGCCTGTGAGATACTGGCCAGGTGGCAACTCTACCCTCAGGCTCCTGGACAGCGACTGCTACCTCTACATCCAGCAGCTGTGAGGAGGGCTTGGTTGGGCATCGGCCCACCGGTATATTTCCCTACGAGGCTGAAGTTGGTTTCTTATTCGTCCAGTTTCTTATTCACTGAAGTTGGTTTCTTATTCGGCAGTTTCTTATACATTAATATGACAAATAAACCTTTTTTTCTCTTATTCCTCTGCAGTAAATCTGTTTTTTTCTACATAAATGTTAAATATTATTTGAGAACAATCAGATTAATAAAAAAAATCTAGATTATTTGTGTTTTTACTAAAAAAAAACGAAAGTGAAAAATGGATGAAAAAATATGCATTTTGAATAAGTAACTGAGGAATTTAAGGGGTTAAACGCTGTTGGGCCACTGATCTAAGGGTGGAAATATAAAGAGTAAGGACCCCTCCATAATACCCAACTGTACCCAGCCTGGCCCAAACTGTGGATTGGCATTAAAATAGGTGCCAACCTTGCCAACTATATACATTTTCAGCATTTAGAATAAGTAACTGAGGAATTTAAGGGGTTAAACGCTGTTGGGCCACTAATCTAAGGGTGGAAATATAAAGAGTAAGGACCCCTCCATAATACGCAACTGTACCCAGCCCGGCCCAAACTGTGGATTGGCATTAAAACAGGTGCCAACCTTGCCAACTATATACATTTTCAGCATTTTGAATAAGTAACTGAGGAATTTAAGGGGTTAAACGCCGTTGGGCCACTAATCTAAGGGTGGAAATATAAAGAGTAAGTGCCCCTCCATAATACCCAACTGTATCCAGCCTGGCTCAAACAGTGGATTGGAAGGAAAACCGGTGCCAACCTTGCCAACTATATACATTTTCAGCATTTTGAATAAGTAACTGAGGAATTTAAGGGGTTAAACGCAGTTCGGCCACTAATCTAAGGGAGGGAATATAAAGAGTAAGGACCCCTCCATAATACCCAACTGTATCCAACCTGGCCCAAACTGTGGATTGGCAGGAAAACAGGTGCCAACCTTGCCAACTATATACATTTTCAGCATTTTGAATAAGTAACTGGTGATTTTAAGGGGTTAAACGCTGTTGGGCCACTGATCTAAGGGTGGAAATATAAAGAGTAAGGACCCCTCCATAATACCCAACTGCATCCAGCCTGGCCCAAACTGTGGATTGGCAGGAAAACAGGTGCCAACCTTGCCAACTATATACATTTTCAGCATTTTGAATAAGTAACTGGTGATTTTAAGGGGTTAAACGCTGTTGGGCCACTGATCTAAGGGTGGAAATATAAAGAGTAAGGACCCCTCCATAATACCCAACTGCATCCAGCCTGGCCCAAACTGTGGATTGGCAGGAAAACAGGTGCCAACCTTGCCAACTATATACATTTTCAGCATTTTGAATAAGTAACTGAGGAATATAAGGGGTTAAACGCTGTTGGGCCACTAATCTAAGGGTGTAAATATATAGAGTAAGGGCCCCTCCATAATACCCAACTGTATCCAGCCTGGCCCAAACAGTGGATTGGCAAGAAAACAGGTGCCAACCTTGCCAACTATATACATTTTCAACATTTTGAATAAGTAACTGAGTAATTTAAGGGGTTAAACGCTGTTTAGGGAATCAGACCACGAGACCCTACAGTCTAAGAAACAGAAAAAACCAATAGCATACCATCTAAGGATGGGTGCAGGTGGTCATCAGACTGGGGACACTCCTGTGATAGACAGGTCCAGGGACAAATTACAAATTATCAACCTATCTGATAGGTCCCTTACGGAGGTAGAATTGGAACTACTTAGTAAGGGCCTATCGTTTGTTCCTACTTGTTCTTTCAGCTCCTTCGAATGGGTTAAGGATTTGACCCTATTCGTAAGGAGACTGAAATGGAAAAAATTCTTTGCGACACATAATCAACAACAATGCAAGGAATTGGGGGTTGATATTCAGGACCTGCCTGATATCCAATTACTGGTATCCCTTATGGAAGAAGGGGAGAGGGAAGTTGGTGAGGGTCCATTCACGGATCTCAAACTTCCCTCCACCAAAAACCCACCCCTAAGTGATGGAACACCACCTGACATTTTTCTTAAGGTCGTCACAGATCAATTGAGAATGTTGGACACATCCAGAGGGATTGGGTCCAATCTCCAGAAGAGGGAGACTGATGCCCTAATCTCGCTGGAACGCGACAACTCCCTTGTCATTAAACCATCGGACAAGGGAGGGAATATTGTCGTGATGAACAGTGAACAGTATAAGACCATGTGTCTTAACATTCTCAGTGATGGTTTATGTTACCGTGTGCTGGAAATGAATCCAATTGAGACTTTCAGGAGGCTACTGAAGGATCTCTTGGATACAGCACACGAGCATGACCTTATTAGTAGGTCTGAATTAGATTTTTTGTTCCCCAAACATCCCCAGATCCCTTGCTTCTATGGGTTACCCAAGGTGCACAAGGGACTTTCCCCATTAAAGGGACGTCCCATTGTTTCAGGGACTGGGAGCTTGACGCATCCAATCAGTACATACGTGGACAGGATTTTACGACCCTTTGCGGTGTCCCTGTCCTCGTATGTACGTGATTCGATGGATGTGATCAAAAAACTGGAGGGAATTCATCTTGGTGAGAACGTTATGCTGGCCAGCTTGGATGTTGAGGCCCTTTACAGCTCCATACCCCATGATAGGGGGTGTGGAGTTGTGGCCTCATTTCTTAGTCAACGTGGCACCCACTGCTGGCAGCATAACGAATTTGTTCTTGAGCTAATGAAGTTTATCCTCGAGCACAACTGTTTCATTTTTGACCATCGCATGTACCACCAGCTCAGGGGAGTGGCGATGGGGAGCCCTTGTGCACCGACCTTCGCCAATCTCTACCTGGGCTGGTGGGAACGGGAGGTTGTGTTCGCGGATAATCAGAGATGGGCTGACCACATTAATTTGTGGTTACGCTTCTTAGATGATGTGCTGATTTTATGGTCGGGGACTGTGGAGGACTTTAATCGGTTCGTCTCAGACCTGAATGTAAATTCTATGGGACTATTCTTCACATCAGAAATCCAGGAATCGCAAATCAATTTTTTGGATTTGACCGTCTTCAGGGACAGGATGGGCAACATTGGCACACGATTGTTCCGCAAGGAGACTGCGACCAACAGCCTCCTTAGATGGGACAGTTGCCACCCCCTGCCCCTGAGGAGGGGAATTCCAAAAGGGCAATACCTTCGGGTACGGCGCAACTGCTCTAGTATGTCGGATTTCAGAACGGCATCTATTGAGTTACAAACCAGGTTTAGGAGTAGGGGGTACCCGCAACATGTATTAGCCAAGGCGTACCATCACTCGCTGGCCCAAAATCGGGATGCCCTTCTTACCCCTAAGCCAGGATCATTGGGAACAGAGCAGTTGCGCATCATAGCCACATATGATGAAGCACATAACACAGTGAGAGAGCTGTTGAAGACCTATTGGGGTATTTTAAAATCAGACCCAGATATTGGAGATATGATAGGCGACGCGCCATTGATTACATACAGGCGTGGACGCAGTTTGAGAGATCGCCTGGTCCACAGCTTCTTTCAGGGTCCTATTACATCTACTTGGCTGAGTACCAGCCTCAAAGGGACCTTCCGTTGTGGCGGGTGCGTGGCTTGCCCTGCAATTCGGACTGGCGCGACATTTATTTGCAGCGTCACTGAACGGAGATTTACTATTAGATCTTTTGTAAATTGTAAGACGAGAGGCCTGGTATACTTGGCCACCTGTGTGTGCGGAAAACAATATGTGGGTAAAACCACAAGGGAATTCCGCAGAAGAGTAGCAGAACACCTAAATGACATCCGCAATGGGGCTGATACCCCTATCACCAGACATATGTCAACTGCACACAACAGTGATGCGGATGCCATTAAATTTCAGGCTGTGGAGGTGGTTAGAAGATCGCCAAGAGGAGGCGACTTTGATAGGCGTCTGTTGCAAAAAGAGACACAGTGGATCTACCGCCTGTATGCGCTTCAACCTCATGGATTGAATGAATATAACTCCTTTGCGTGTTTTCTCTAACCTCCATGACAGTGCAGCAGGGGTACTAATATAAGTAGATCCCTGTGTCTCAACAGGAGGAACTGATGACCACTCAGCAGCCCTCATCCCGATCGCTGCTGTACTGTGCCGCTGGATCAGTGAGCCGCCGTATGCATCAGCTCTATCTTTAATGTATGAATGTTGTGACATTCATCTGGGCCCGCCTCATAGAGGGGGCGGTACAATGGGGGCGGGACGGATGATGCGGCGGTGCCGCGCCTCCTGCAATCTCATTGGCCGCCCTGAAGGCGTGACTCAGTAGAGGGGAGGAGGACTCTCCTTATATTCCGTGCACTTGAGCGGCCGCGTTCGGCCACCTCGTACTGACAGCTGCAGCCTCTGTCACGGAGGCTTAGCAGCTTTGACCATTTGTCCATGTAACCACAGAATTATGCTCCTGACGAGCCAAATATGGTGAAACGCGTCGAGCGTGGTGTGGGGATAAATTAATGATCACACTGCTTGCTTGTGCTCACACTGCAGTTGAGGTCTGCGGTTCTCAGCCCTCTGCAGCTGATGAGCAAATGCAATCAAGCTTTCTGTTCCACCCAGCTTAGCCTAGTGTCCCTTGATTCGTGCCTGCAGAGCCGACACTCAGACATCTGATTCACCTTGAACGGATGGTTTCCAGTGAGGTCGGCTTCTGCAGGCAGATGTTTATCAATGGATTAGTCCATCTTAAATTTAGTTTAGGGCACTATTAGCTGGGATTGGTTCAGAGCACTTTTGACCGCGCCACAGTGCCTACTTCTGGTGGATTGGATCTAGCACGGCCCCATGGCCTTATGATCCAGCTTGTAGTATAGCACTAGTTGCGGCACTTCTAGTGACCCCATCTATAGCCGCATGTACCGCAATCTGCGGCTCCATAGGTCCATATCATCGACCGTACACTGGTTAGATGGTGCTCTAGTATTTTAATATAGGTAGTTCCCTTTTCCTTTTCTTGTGTTGAATCAATAAAATATTAGTTTTAACAGTAATATAGCGTTCCAAACGACAGTGATATAATTTTGATAGGTGGAACGTATACCTCATACCAGTTGTATCAGTGAAATTTTCCCAAACAGTGGATTGGCAAGAAAACAGGTGCCAACCTTGCCAACTATATACATTTTCAACATTTTGAATAAGTAACTGAGTAATTTAAGGGGTTAAACGCTGTTGGGCCACTAATCTAAGGTTGGAAATACAAAGAGTAAGGACCCCTCCATAATACCCAACTGTATCCAGCCTGGCCCAAACTTTGGATTGGCAAGAAAACAGGTGCCAACCTTGCCAACTATACACATTTTCAGCATCTTGAATAAGTAACTGAGGAATTTAAGGGGTTAAATGCCGTTGGGCCACTGATCAAAGGGTTAAAATCTAAAAAGTAAAGGACTGCTCCATAATACCCAACTGTATCCAGCCTGGCCCAAACTGTGGATTGGCAGGAAAACAGGTGCCAACCTTGCCAACTATATACATTTTCAGCATTTTGAATAAGTAATTGAGGAATATAAGGGGTTAAACGCTGTTGGGCCACTAATCTAAGGGTGTAAATATATAGAGTAAGGGCCCCTCCATAATACCCAACTGTATCCAGCCTGGCCCAAACAGTGGATTGGCAAGAAAACAGGTGCCAACCTTGCCAACTATATACATTTTCAACATTTTGAATAAGTAACTGAGTAATTTAAGGGGTTAAACGCTGTTGGGCCACTAATCTAAGGTTGGAAATACAAAGAGTAAGGACCCCTCCATAATACCCAACTGTATCCAGCCTGGCCCAAACTTTGGATTGGCAAGAAAACAGGTGCCAACCTTGCCAACTATACACATTTTCAGCATTTTGAATAAGTAACTGAGGAATTTAAGGGGTTAAATGCCGTTGGGCCACTGATCAAAGGGTTAAAATATAAAGAGTAAGGACCGCTCCATAATACCCAACTGTATCCAGCCTGGCCCAAACAGTGGATTGGCAGGAAAACAGGTGCCAACCTTGCTAATATACATTTTCTACATTTTGAATAAGTAATGGAGGAATCTAAGGGGTTAAACGCCGTTGGGCCACTAATCTAAGGGTGTAAATATAAAGAGTAAGGGCCCCTCCATAATACCCAACTGTACCCAGCCCGGCCCAAACTGTGGATTGGCATTAAAACAGGTGCCAACCTTGCCAACTATATACATTTTCAGCATTTTGAATAAGTAACTGGTGATTTTAAGGGGTTAAACGCTGTTGGGCCACTAATCTAAGGGTTAAAATATAAAGAGTAAGGACCCCTCCATAATACGCAACTGTATCCAACCTGGCCCAAACTGTGGATTGGCAGGAAAACAGGTGCCAACCTTGCCAACTATATACATTTTCAGCATTTTGAATAAGTAACTGAGTAATTTAAGGGGTTAAACGCTGTTGGGCCACTAATCTAAGCATGGAAATATAAAGAGTAAGGACCCCTCTATAATACCCAACTGTATCCAGCCTGGCCCAAACTGTGGATTGGCATTAAAATAGGTGCCAACCTTGCCAACTATATACATTTTCAGCATTTTGAATAAGTAACTGAGGAATTTAAGGGGTTAAACGCTGTTGGGCCACTAATCTAAGGGTGGAAATATAAAGAGTAAGGACCCCTCCATAATACCCAACTGTACCCAACCTGGCCCAAACTGTGGATTGGCAAGAAAACAGGTGCCAACCTTGCCAACTATAAACATTTTCAGCATTTTGAATAAGTAACTGAGGAATATAAGGGGTTAAACGCTGTTGGGCCACTAATCTAAGGGTGTAAATATATAGAGTAAGGGCCCCTCCATAATACCCAAATGTATCCAGCCTGGCCCAAACTGTTTTCTTGCCAATCCACAGTTTGGGCCAGGCTGGGTAAAGTTGGGTGTTATGGAGGGGTCCTTACTCTTTATTTTTCCACCCTTAGATCAGTGGCCCAACGGCGTTTAACCCCTTAAATTCCTCAGTTACTTATTCAAAATGCTGAAAATGTATATAGTTGGCAAGGTTGGCACCTGTTTTAATGCCAATCCACAGTTTGGGCCGGGCTGGGTACAGTTGGGTATTATGGAGGGGCCCTTACTCTTTATATTTCCACCCTTAGATTAGTGGCCCAACGGCGTTTAACCCCTTAAATTCCTCCATTACTTATTCAAAATGTAGAAAATGTATATTAGCAAGGTTGGCACCTGTTTTCCTGCCAATCCACTGTTTGGGCCAGGCTGGATACAGTTGGGTATTATGGAGGGGTCCTTACTCTTTATATTTTAACCCTTTGATCAGTGGCCAAACGGCATTTAACCCCTTAAATTCCTCAGTTACTTATTCAAAATGCTGAAAATGTGTATAGTTGGCAAGGTTGGCACCTGTTTTCTTGCCAATCCAAAGTTCGGGCCAGGCTGGATACAGTTGGGTATTATGGAGGGGTCCTTACTCTTTGTATTTCCAACCTTAGATTAGTGGCCCAACAGCGTTTAACCCCTTAAATTACTCAGTTACTTATTAAAAATGTTGAAAATGTATATAGTTGGCAAGGTTGGCACCTGTTTTCTTGCCAATCCACTGTTTGGGCCAGGCTGGATACAGTTGGCTATTATGGAGGGGCCCTTACTCTATATATTTACACCCTTAGATTAGTGGCCCAACAGCGTTTAACCCCTTATTATCCTCAGTTACTTATTCAAAATGCTGAAAATGTATATAGTTGGCAAGGTTGGCACCTGTTTTCCTGCCAATCCACAGTTTGGGCCAGGCTGGATACAGTTGGGTATTATGGAGGGGTCCTTACTCTTTATATTTTAACCCTTTGATCAGTGGCCCAACGGCATTTAACCCTTAAATTCCTCAGTTACTTATTCAAAATGCTGAAAATGTGTATAGTTGGCAAGGTTGGCACCTGTTTTCTTGCCAATCCAAAGTTTGGGCCAGGCTGGATACAGTTGGGTATTATGGAGGGGTCCTTACTCTTTGTATTTCCAACCTTAGATTAGTGGCCCAACAGCGTTTAACCCCTTAAATTACTCAGTTACTTATTCAAAATGTTGAAAATGTATATAGTTGGCAAGGTTGGCACCTGTTTTCTTGCCAATCCACTGTTTGGGCCAGGCTGGATACAGTTGGGTATTATGGAGGGGCCCTTACTCTATATATTTACACCCTTAGATTAGTGGCCCAACAGCGTTTAACCCCTTATATTCCTCAGTTACTTATTCAAAATGCTGAAAATGTATATAGTTGGCAAGGTTGGCACCTGTTTTCCTGCCAATCCACAGTTTGGGCCAGGCTGGATACAGTTGGGTATTATGGAGGGGTCCTTACTCTTTATATTTCCACCCTTAGATCAGTGGCCCAACAGCGTTTAACCCCTTAAAATCACCAGTTACTTATTCAAAATGCTGAAAATGTATATAGTTGGCAAGGTTGGCACCTGTTTTCCTGCCAATCCACAGTTTGGGCCAGGTTGGATACAGTTGCGTATTATGGAGGGGTCCTTACTCTTTATATTTCCACCCTTAGATTAGTGGCCCAACAGCGTTTAACCCCTTAAAATCACCAGTTACTTATTCAAAATGCTGAAAATGTATATAGTTGGCAAGGTTGGCACCTGTTTTAATGCCAATCCACAGTTTGGGACGGGCTGGATACAGTTGGGTATTATGGAGGGGTCCTTACTCTTTATATTCCCTCCCTTAGATTAGAGGCCCAATGGCGTTTAACCCCTTAAATTCCTCAGTTACTTATTCAAAATGTAGAAAATGTATATTAGCAAGGTTGGCACCTGTTTTCTTGCCAATCCACTGTTCGGGCCAGGCTGGATACAGTTGGGTATTATAGAAGGGTCCTTACTCTTTATATTTCCACCCTTAGATTAGTGGCCCAATGGCGTTTAACCCCTTAAATTCCTCAGTTACTTATTCAAAATGCTGAAAATGTATATAGTTGGCAAGGTTGGCACCTGTTTTCTTGCCAATCCACAGTTTGGGCCAGGCTGGATACAGTTGGGTATTATGGAGGGGTCCTTACTCTTTATATTTCCACCCTTAGATCAGTGGCCCAACAGCGTTTAACCCCTTAAAATCACCAGTTACTTATTCAAAATGCTGAAAATGTATATAGTTGGCAAGGTTGGCACCTGTTTTCCTGCCAATCCACAGTTTGGGCCAGGTTGGATACAGTTGCGTATTATGGAGGGGTCCTTACTCTTTATATTTCCACCCTTAGATTAGTGGCCCAACAGCGTTTAACCCCTTAAAATCACCAGTTACTTATTCAAAATGCTGAAAATGTATATAGTTGGCAAGGTTGGCACCTGTTTTCCTGCCAATCCACAGTTTGGGCCAGGCTGGATACAGTTGCGTATTATGGAGGGGTCCTTACTCTTTATATTTCCACCCTTAGATTAGTGGCCCAACAGCGTTTAACCCCTTAAATTCCTCAGTTACTTATTCTAAATGCTGAAAATGTATATAGTTGGCAAGGTTGGCACCTATTTTAATGCCAATCCACAGTTTGGGCCAGGCTGGGTACAGTTGGGTATTATGGAGGGGTCCTTACTCTTTATATTTTAACCCTTTGATCAGTGGCCCAACGGCATTTAACCCTTAAATTCCTCAGTTACTTATTCAAAATGCTGAAAATGTGTATAGTTGGCAAGGTTGGCACCTGTTTTCTTGCCAATCCAAAGTTTGGGCCAGGCTGGATACAGTTGGGTATTATGGAGGGGTCCTTACTCTTTGTATTTCCAACCTTAGATTAGTGGCCCAACAGCGTTTAACCCCTTAAATTACTCAGTTACTTATTCAAAATGTTGAAAATGTATATAGTTGGCAAGGTTGGCACCTGTTTTCTTGCCAATCCACTGTTTGGGCCAGGCTGGATACAGTTGGGTATTATGGAGGGGCCCTTACTCTATATATTTACACCCTTAGATTAGTGGCCCAACAGCGTTAAACCCCTTATATTCCTCAGTTACTTATTCAAAATGCTGAAAATGTATATAGTTGGCAAGGTTGGCACCTGTTTTCCTGCCAATCCACAGTTTGGGACAGGCTGGATACAGTTGGGTATTATGGAGGGGTCCTTACTCTTTATATTTCCACCCTTAGATCAGTGGCCCAACAGCGTTTAACCCCTTAAAATCACCAGTTACTTATTCAAAATGCTGAAAATGTATATAGTTGGCAAGGTTGGCACCTGTTTTCCTGCCAATCCACAGTTTGGGCCAGGTTGGATACAGTTGCGTATTATGGAGGGGTCCTTACTCTTTATATTTCCACCCTTAGATTAGTGGCCCAACAGCGTTTAACCCCTTAAAATCACCAGTTACTTATTCAAAATGCTGAAAATGTATATAGTTGGCAAGGTTGGCACCTGTTTTAATGCCAATCCACAGTTTGGGACGGGCTGGATACAGTTGGGTATTATGGAGGGGTCCTTACTCTTTATATTCCCTCCCTTAGATTAGTGGCCCAATGGCGTTTAACCCCTTAAATTCCTCAGTTACTTATTCAAAATGTAGAAAATGTATATTAGCAAGGTTGGCACCTGTTTTTCTGCCAATCCACAGTTTGGGCCAGGCTGGATACAGTTGGGTATTATAGAAGGGTCCTTACTCTTTATATTTCCACCCTTAGATTAGTGGCCCAATGGCGTTTAACCCCTTAAATTCCTCAGTTACTTATTCAAAATGCTGAAAATGTATATAGTTGGCAAGGTTGGCACCTGTTTTCTTGCCAATCCACAGTTTGGGCCAGGCTGGGTACAGTTGGCTATTATGGAGGGGTCCTTACTCTTTATATTTCCACCCTTAGATTAGTGGCCCAACAGCGTTTAATCCCTTAAATTCCTCAGTTACTTATTCAAAATGCTGAAAATGTATATAGTTGGCAAGGTTGGCACCTATTTTAATGCCAATCTACAGTTTGGGCCAGGCTGGATACAGTTGGGTATTATAGAGGGGTCCTTACTCTTTATATTTCCACGCTTAGATTAGTGGCCCAACAGTGTTTAACCCCTTAAAATCACCAGTTACTTATTCAAAATGCTGAAAATGTATATAGTTGGCAAGGTTGGCACCTGTTTTCCTGCCAATCCACAGTTTGGGCCAGGCTGGGTACAGTTGGGTATTATGGAGGGGTCCTTACTCTTTAAATTTCCACCCTTAGATTAGTGGCCCAATGGCGTTTAACCCCTTAAATTCCTCAGTTACTTATTCAAAATGTAGAAAATGTATATTAGCAAGGTTGGCACCTGTTTTTCTGCCAATCCACAGTTTGGGCCAGGCTGGATACAGTTGGGTATTATAGAAGGGTCCTTACTCTTTATATTTCCACCCTTAGATTAGTGGCCCAATGGCGTTTAACCCCTTAAATTCCTCAGTTACTTATTCAAAATGCTGAAAATGTATATAGTTGGCAAGGTTGGCACCTGTTTTAATGCCAATCCACAGTTTGGGCCGGGCTGGGTACAGTTGCGTATTATGGAGGGGTCCTTACTCTTTATATTTCCACCCTTAGATTAGTGGCCCAACAGCGTTTAACCCCTTAAATTCCTCAGTTACTTATTCTAAATGCTGAAAATGTATATAGTTGGCAAGGTTGGCACCTATTTTAATGCCAATCCACAGTTTGGGCCAGGCTGGGTACAGTTGGGTATTATGGAGGGGTCCTTACTCTTTATATTTCCACCCTTAGATCAGTGGCCCAACAGCGTTTAACCCCTTAAATTCCTCAGTTACTTATTCAAAATGCATATTTTTTCATCAATCGTTTTTTTTTTGTAAAAACACAAATAATCTAGATTTTTTTTATTAATCTGATTGTTCACAAATAATATTTAACATTTATGTAGAAAAAAACAGATTTACTGCAGAGGAATAAGAGAAAAAAAGGTTTATTTGTCATAGTAATGTATAAGAAACTGCCGAATAAGAAACGAACTTCAGTGAATAAGAAACTGGACGAATAAGAAACCAACTTCAGCCTCGTTATTTCCCTAGGGTCTATGACCAGCAGCCCCTACCCACTGTATATACCCATTTGAGTCCTATTCCATGCCACGGTCTCATCTGTCCGTTCGTACATTACTTCATAGGTCTCTGGACTAGTGACCTAGGGGAATGAACAGCCATTACATGCCACAGCATGGCAGCCGGCCAGGTACCTCAGCACCTGACGTTCCTGGCATGGGGCCAGTGGTAAGGTCCATGGCCTGCCCACCTGTTCACAGTGACTGAAGCCATTTGTTTTGATACCATAGACACCCTATAAATAGTGTGAGGACTCTGGTGACATGTCCCTGCACTGTGCAGTCTGTCAGCAGCCACCTGCACTGTGCAGAAGAATGTGCATAGAGTAGAGCGGGAGCCGGTGGTGGCCAGTACTGGGCAGGGCTTTACACAGGGGAGGGGCACGTCGCCGGGATAGAAGAGCTCGGCGGGTCACCTCCCTATCTGCCGCTGGACTGTGGAAGGTCTCACCCCATGTGCCAGGCAGGCTACATTGATGGACACCTCGCTGCTGCTGCTGCCTCTCGTACTCGGTAAGTGCGCACCACAGCCGTGCAGTGTAGTGGGGTGAAGTGTGGGCACCTAGTGTGCTGTACATGGAAGAGTTGTGTGACAGGAGCCGACACTGACTCTAAATATACAGTGCACAGCTATATGTGTCATGTATGGAGCCAGTGTGCAGTGCTGCCACTGTTATATATATGTAATGTATGGAGCCAGTGTGCAGTGCTACCACTACTATATATATGTAATGTATGGAGCCAGTGTGCAGTGCTACCACTACTATATATATGTAATGTATGGAGTCAGTGTACAGTGCTGACACTACTCTATGTATGTAATGTATGGAGTCAGTGTACAGTGCTGACACTACTCTATGTATGTAATGTATGGAGCCAGTGTGCAGTGCTGACACTACTCTATATGTAATGTATGGAGCCAGTGTGCAGTGCTACCACTACTATATATATGTAATGTATGGAGCCAGTGTGCAGTGCTACCACTACTATATATATGTAATGTATGGAGCCAGTGTGCAGTGCTGACACTACTCTATATGTAATGTATGGAGCCAGTGTGCAGTGCTACCACTACTATATATATGTAATGTATGGAGCCAGTGTGCAGTGCTACCACTACTATATATATGTAATGTATGGAGCCAGTGTGCAGTGCTGACACTACTCTATATGTAATGTATGGAGCCAGTGTACAGTGCTGACACTACTCTATATGTAATGTATGGAGCCAGTGTGCAGTGCTACCACTACTATATATATGTAATGTATGGAGCCAGTGTGCAGTGCTACCACTACTATATATATGTAATGTATGGAGCCAGTGTGCAGTGCTGACACTACTCTATATGTAATGTATGGAGCCAGTGTACAGTGCTACCACTACTATATATATGTAATGTATGGAGCCAGTGTGCAGTGCTACCACTACTATATATATGTAATGTATGGAGCCAGTGTGCAGTGCTGACACTACTCTATATGTAATGTATGGAGCCAGTGTGCAGTGCTACCACTACTATATATATGTAATGTATGGAGCCAGTGTGCAGTGCTGACACTACTCTATATGTAATGTATGGAGCCAGTGTGCAGTGCTACCACTACTATATATATGTAATGTATGGAGCCAGTGTGCAGTGCTACCACTACTATATGTATGTAATGTATGGAGCCGGTGTACAGTGCTGCCACTGCTATATATATGTAATGTATGGAGCCAGTGTGCAGTGCTGCCACTGTTATATATATGTAATGTATGGAGCCAGTGTACAGTGCTACCACTACTATATATATGTAATGTATGGAGCCAGTGTGCAGTGCTACCACTGCTATATATATGTAATGTATGGAGCCAGTGTGCAGTGCTACCACTGTTATATATATGTAATGTATGGAGCCAGTGTGCAGTGCTGCCACTGTTATATATATGTAATGTATGGAGCCGGTGTACAGTGCTACCACTACTATATATATATATGTAATGTATGGAGCCAGTGTGCAGTGCTACCACTGCTATATATATGTAATGTATGGAGCCAGTGTGCAGTGCTGCCACTGTTATATATATGTAATGTATGGAGCCAGTGTGCAGTGCTACCACTACTATATATATGTAATGTATGGAGCCAGTGTGCAGTGCTACCACTACTATATATATGTAATGTATGGAGCCAGTGTGCAGTGCTACCACTACTCTATATATGTAATGTATGGAGCCAGTGTGCAGTGCTACCACTACTATATGTATGTAATGTATGGAGCCAGTGTGCAGTGCTACCACTACTATATGTATGTAATGTATGGAGCCAGTGTGCAGTGCTGCCAATGTTATATATATGTAATGTATGGAGCCAGTGTGCAGTGCTACCACTACTCTATATATGTAATGTATGGAGCCAGTGTGCAGTGCTGCCACTGTTATATATATGTAATGTATGGAGCCAGTGTGCAGTGCTGCCACTGTTATATATATGTAATGTATGGAGCCAGTGTGCAGTGCTACCACTACTATATATATATAATGTATGGAGCCAGTGTGCAGTGCTACCACTACTATATGTATGTAATGTATGGAGCCAGTGTGCAGTGCTACCACTACTATATGTATGTAATGTATGGAGCCGGTGTACAGTGCTACCACTGCTATATATATGTAATGTATGGAGCCAGTGTGCAGTGCTACCACTACTCTATATGTAATGTATGGAGCCAGTGTGCAGTGCTACCACTACTATATGTATGTAATGTATGGAGCCAGTGTACAGTGCTGACACTACTCTATATGTAATGTATGGAGCCAGTGTGCAGTGCTGACACTACTCTATATGTAATGTATGGAGCCAGTGTGCAGTGCTACCACTACTATATATATGTAATGTATGGAGCCAGTGTACAGTGATGCCACTGATATACACTGCTCAAAAAAATAAAGGGAACACTTAAACAACACAATGTAACTCCAAGTCAATCACACTTCTGTGAAATCAAACTGTCCACTTAGGAAGCAACACTGAGTGACAATCCATTTCACATGCTGTTGTGCAAATGGGATAGACAACAGGTGGAAATTATAGGCAATTAGCAAGACACCCCCAATAAAGAAGTGGTTCTGCAGGTGGTGACCACAGACCACTTCTCAGTTCCTATGCTTCCTGGCTGATGTTTTGGTCACTTTTGAATGCTGGCGGTGCTTTCACTCTAGTGGTAGCATGAGACGGAGTCTACAACCCACACAAGTGGCTCAGGTAGTGCAGCTTATCCAGGATGGCACATCAATGCGAGCTGTGGCAAGAAGGTTTGCTGTGTCTGTCAGCGTAGTGTCCAGAGCATGGAGGCGCTACCAGGAGACAGGCCAGTACATCAGGAGACATGGAGGAGGCCGTAGGAGGGCAACAACCCAGCAGCAGGACCGATACCTCCGCCTTTGTGCAAGGAGGAACAGGAGGAGCACTGCCAGAGCCCTGCAAAATGACCTCCAGCAGGCCACAAATGTGCATGTGTCTGCTCAAACGGTCAGAAACAGACTCCATGAGGGTGATATGAGGGCCCGACGTCCACAGGTGGGGGTTGTGCTTACAGCCCAACACCGTGCAGGACGTTTGGCATTTGCCAGAGAACACCAAGATTGGCAAATTCGCCACTGGCGCCCTGTGCTCTTCACAGATGAAAGCAGGTTCACACTGAGCACATGTGACAGACGAGACAGAGTCTTGAGACGCCGTGGAGAACGTTCTGCTGCCTGCAACATCCTCCAGCATGACCGGTTTGGCATTGGGTCAGTAATAGTGTGGGGTGGCATTTCTTTGGAGGGCCGCACAGCCCTCCATGTGCTCGCCAGAGGTAGCCTGACTGCCATTAGGTACCGAGATGAGACCCTCAGACCCCTTGTGAGACCATATGCTGGTGCGGTTGGCCCTGGGTTCCTCCTAATGCAAGACAATGCTAGACCTCATGTGGCTGGAGTGTGTCAGCAGTTCCTGCAAGACGAAGGCATTGATGTTATGGACTGGCCCGCCCGTTCCCCAGACCTGAATCCAATTGAGCACATCTGGGACATCATGTCTCGCTCTATCCACCAACGTCACGTTGCACCACAGACTGTCCAGGAGTTGGCAGATGCTTTAGTCCAGGTCTGGGAGGAGATCCCTTAGGAGACCGTCTGCCACCTCATCAGGAGCATGCACAGGCGTTGTAGGGAGGTCATACAGGCACGTGGAGGCCACACACACTACTGAGCCTCATTTTGACTTGTTTTAAGGACATTACATCAAAGTTGGATCAGCCTGTAGTGTGTTTTTTCACTTTAATTTTGAGTGTGACTCCAAATCCAGACCTCCATGGGTTAAAAAATTTGATTTCCATTTTTTAATTTTTGTGTGATTTTGTTGTCAGCACATTCAACTATGTAAAGAACAAAGTATTTCAGAAGAATATTTAATTAATTCAGATCTAGGATGTGTTATTTTTGTGTTCTCTTTATTTTTTTGAGCAGTGTATATATATATATATATATATATATATATATATAAAAAAATGTATGGAGCCAGTGTACAGTGCTGACATTACTCTATATGTCATGTATGGAGCTAGTGTACAGTGCTGCCACTGTTATATACAGGGAGTGCAGAATTATTAGGCAAGTTGTATTTTTGAGGATTAATTTTATTATTGAACAACAACCATGTTCTCAATGAACCCAAAAAACTCATTAATATCAAAGCTGAATATTTTTGGAAGTAGTTTTTAGTTTGTTTTAGCTATTTTAGGGGGATATCTGTGTGTGCAGGTGACTATTACTGTGCATAATTATTAGGCAACTTAACAAAAAACAAATATATACCCATTTCAATTATTTATTTTTACCAGTGAAACCAATATAACATCTCAACATTCACAAATATACATTTCTGACATTCAAAAACAAAACAAAAACAAATCAGTTACCAATATAGCCACCTTTCTTTGCAAGGACACTCAAAAGCCTGCCATCCATGGATTCTGTCAGTGTTTTGATCTGTTCACCATCAACATTGCGTGCAGCAGCAACCACAGCCTCCCAGACACTGTTCAGAGAGGTGTACTGTTTTCCCTCCTTGTAAATCTCACATTTGATGATGGACCACAGGTTCTCAATGGGGTTCAGATCAGGTGAACAAGGAGGCCATGTCATTAGATTTTCTTCTTTTATACCCTTTCTTGCCAGCCACGCTGTGGAGTACTTGGACGCGTGTGATGGAGCATTGTCCTGCATGAAAATCATGTTTTTCTTGAAGGATGCAGACTTCTTCCTGTACCACTGCTTGAAGAAGGTGTCTTCCAGAAACTGGCAGTAGGACTGGGAGTTGAGCTTGACTCCATCCTCAACCCGAAAAGGCCCCACAAGCTCATCTTTGATGATACCAGCCCAAACCAGTACTCCACCTCCACCTTGCTGGCATCTGAGTCGGACTGGAGCTCTCTGCCCTTTACCAATCCAGCCACGGGCCCATCCATCTGGCCCATCAAGACTTACTCTCATTTCATCAGTCCATAAAACCTTAGAAAAATCAGTCTTGAGATATTTCTTGGCCCAGTCTTGACGTTTCAGCTTGTGTGTCTTGTTTAGTGGTGGTCGTCTTTCAGCCTTTCTTACCTTGGCCATGTCTCTGAGTATTGCACACCTTGTGCTTTTGGGCACTCCAGTGATGTTGCAGCTCTGAAATATGGCCAAACTGGTGGCAAGTGGCATCTTGGCAGCTGCACGCTTGACTTTTCTCAGTTCATGGGCAGTTATTTTGCGCCTTGGTTTTTCCACACGCTTCTTGCGACCCTGTTGACTATTTTGAATGAAACGCTTGATTGTTCGATGATCACGCTTCAGAAGCTTTGCAATTTTAAGAGTGCTGCATCCCTCTGCAAGATATCTCACTATTTTTGACTTTTCTGAGCCTGTCAAGTCCTTCTTTTGACCCATTTTGCCAAAGGAAAGGAAGTTGCCTAATAATTATGCACAACTGATATAGGGTGTTGATGTCATTAGACCACACCCCTTCTCATTACAGAGATGCACATCACCTAATATGCTTAATTGGTAGTAGGCTTTCGAGCCTATACAGCTTGGAGTAAGACAACATGCATAAAGAGGATGATGTGGTCAAAATACTCATTTGCCTAATAATTCTGCACTGCCTGTATATGTAATGTATGGAGCTTTCTATCTATCTATCTATCTATCTATCTATCTATCTATCTATCTATCTATCTAATATCTATTTATCTATCTGTCTATCTAATATCTATTTATCTATCTCTCTATCTGTCTATCTAATATCTATTTATCTATATCTCTGTCTATCTATCTATCATCTATCTATTATCTGTCTGTCTATTATCTTATGGCATTCTAGCTGATGGCAGCCTGCATTCTGTGTAGGGAGCTACAGGCTGTCCTGTTACTTCCCTTCAGCCTCCCTGTGACATGTCGGTATACTGTTATCTCAGCCATTCCTAGTATATTAGTGTAGATTCCAGCGCCCTCGCAGGCTAGTCATGGCATATGTTGTATGGATTGGGTCTTGTGTCCTTATTTTGTTAAGTACTAGTCTATGAGTTCCTGTCATTATTGTACGGTATGTAGCAATGCCTACGGTACAGGGAAAGTACACTATATGTTTGTGGCGGATGTTGTCATACTGATGTATACAGCGGTGAAGGCAGTGTAATCCCTGCACATCCAAGGATTCTTACTCCACGCCTTCTTTTCTTCTAGGTTTTGCTTCTGCAGGTAATACAATACAACACGGCCGGGGAGTCATTTACTGTTTTCATAGTGATGGTTATCACGCCAGCCATATCATCCACATATAAATTCCTTATACTACACGGTTAGTGCTCCCCAGAACAACCACTGGAAAGTGAAAATATTCTAGTGTGAATAGGGATTGCATCTAGTGCTCTGAAAAAAGTCAGATAAGCAATAAAATTAGAGGGGTTTTTCCAGGAGTACCGTATTGATGGTCTCTCCTCAGGATAAGTCATCAGTATCTTATCAGTGGTGGTCCACCTCCCTGCACCCCTGTCGATCAGAAGAGGCCATTGTGTCCAGGGAGCGCTGTGGCCCCTTCCTAGGCCAGTAACGTCACGTTCATCTGTCACGTGGCCTAGGTGCAGCTCAGTGAATGGGCCTGGGATGCAGAACCAAGCACAGCCGCTGTACAGTGTATGGCATTGTGCTCGGGATGATGTGAGGAGGCCGCAGTGCTCACCGGACTCTGGTGTGAGTAGGACCGAGCAGCAGTACGAGGTACAGCCGCTATAAAATGTAGCTATGCCTGGTCAATGGGTCCGCAAATATACCCTATGTATTTTGTGGTCTGCAAAACGTAGATCCGCAAAATACAGATGAAATCCATGTGACGTCTGTGTTGCATCTCTTTTTTTTTTATATTTCTGGACCCTTTGACTTCGATAGGTCCATGGTCTGTATTTGCGGCCAAGAATAGGACATACGGATGCGGACAGCACACGGAAGACATTGTGTGCTTTCCGCATCCATATGCCTATTCCACAAAAGACTGAACATATCTTATACTTGGTTGCAAAATGGGTCACCAATGGGTCCGCCAAAAAGACGGATGCAACACAGATGTCATCCGTATTTTGCGGATTCCACAATACATACGGTATGCAGGGCTAGTACAGTATTTGTAATTAGCTCAGACAACCCCTTGAAGTACTACAGCGCCCACTGTTAGCCACGAATGTGCTGTTCACATGAATGCTTAATAATAAAACAATCTCTCCTGTACACATACATGCTCAGTTCGGCTGAGCGTGCATGTGCTTTCAATGGGGAGAACCCGGCACCCCCATGATCAGCTCTTCACAGCAGCAGCTGGTGCCAGAAACATAACAGTGGATGGCATCTTCCGTGGCGGTGTACTGCATTTCAGCTTACATTCAAGTAAATGGGAACTAAGCTGCAGTACTCCGGCACTGCCACTAAAAGCTGGACAGCCCCTTTAATTACCAGGCCTGAAAGGGCCTAAGTGACCAACAATTTTTTTTTTCATTGACGCTGCTGTGTGAGGCCCTTGTTTTATACTGGAGGACTTATGCATTATATTTTTTCAGTCTCCTTTATGTACTTTATCCTTTCTATATTTTGTCATCTTCTCTTAAAATATTGTTCTCCTGCCCCGATAAGAGTCAGTTTTCTGGTTCCTCCAGTGTACCAGATGGCTATTGCCTTCTTGTGGCGACATCTGCTATGACCATTGTTACTCACCTTGTTCTATTGAGTACTTTAAGTACTTTTATCTTCCTCTGGTATGCTTTGTATTATTATATTGATGAGTAAAAGCTGAATAGATATGACGACTCTTCTTACTCATTGAAGGATGCTCTATTATAAATGTAAACTACTATAGAGCCTCCTGCGTACATGTGAACATGTTTGAAGTCTTCCGAATGCATTAAACCTTAGCAATCACTGAAGCCGATTTCTGATTCCCACTATGGTTCATTCTGAATGGGGAAGGGGGCTATAACTAACAGAGTCTGAATCAGCAAGGAGTGCAACTGGTTCTATGACCAGTGAAGAATTATATGCAGGGGTGGGCTGAGTATAATCTGGCGTTAAAGGTCAGGGGGTCCCTTAGCAACTACTATAGCTCTGGATTTGGTAAGTAAATTGGATTTGAGGAGCACCCATCACTTTCTTTTCTAGGCCATGCTCATAAACGGTGAACCTGAACCCCTAGCGATCACCTTTTGTCACCTGTCCTATGGATAGATAATAAATACTTATGGTAGGATGGGTCCTTTAATTACACTGAGATCAATGACAATCAAATAAAAACCTAAGTGCTTGTACACTTGCATACATATAAATCCAAACTGCCCTATCAGTTTCTATTTTTTTCGTAAGAGCATATGGAAATGGACTTGCATGTACACACAGACTTTCCATCCAGGGATGTCTATCTGGACTCGAGAAGTGGCAAATTGTAAAGTAACTGAGCACCAACAAGGGAATAATTAAAGGGGTCCAACCTACAAATATTTTAGGACTCGAAAAGTGTATAAAACAAATTAAGAAAAAAACATGAAGGTACTGAATGCCACTCCATTCCAGCTCTGAGACTGCTATCCTTGCACCTTCTGGTCCCCGGCGCAACAAAGTCTTGCATCCTATTCGTGGTCACATGCATTGTTGTAGCCATTCACAGGTCTCAGTGTTGACATGTCTCCAATCGACACTTGACCGCCAGGATACTTGGGGATGTCACTGCTGAGACCAGCGAGTGGCTGCAGCAGTGCATGTGACCATAGATGGGATGCACAGACGGGAGCCTTGGTGCTGGGACGGAGCGTCATTTAATAGTGTGGGGATTCGCTCTGGTAGTTAGGATAAGCGACCGCAGTTCAGAGGCAAAATACAAGTTCGTAATTCAAACTTCAGTGTTTATTCACACATTATGCCAATAACAAAACTTCACTTTTGCAGTGTTGGTGTTACTTCACACCCAATGGCAAGTTAATAAAACAAAAGTCACCTTGGTGGCAGTTCTGCCTCAGAAAGTTCAAATACAGGCTTTAGGCGGCCTGTTCCCCTGACACACGGGTTTCCTCTCTCCCGCCCAGCACAGACCCCAGATCCCAGCACACAGACCTTCTGATCTCAACTGTCAGACAGAGGTAATCCTCTCCACCTGGCAGTACTGGCTGGTTTTTATGCCTGGCAAAACCCGGCCTGGAACGTGGGGAGTAGTCACCCACCCAGCACTTTGACTACTCCCAGTAAGAGCTGTCCCGGATCAGCTAGTACAGCCATTCTAAGTACCAAGGTGTCAAACAGCAACTGCTGCTGACACATAAAAACCGACTCTTACTCCACCGAGGCTAGGAACCTCGGTGACACGTACCTATCATCCACGATGATTCCTTGTACCTCCTTACAATAGGTTTAATAGTTTTTTTATATACACTTTCCTGGCCCCCAGTTACCCTTTTAATATTTGCCTATACTTGTATGTACATAGTCGAGTCACATTTGCAGCTGGGAGAGACTCACTAAGGTCCTGGTAGGTTGTCACAGGTATCCGGAGCTATCTGACTGCAATGCATCCAATAGCTGCTGGAGGGTGCGTGAGCAAAGATCCAGAGAACCAACACAACAATCAGATGCTCAATTGGGTTAAAATCTGTGGAATTAGGGGGCCAGGGTAGTACATGGAAGTCTTGGTCATACTCTTCAAACCAATGTTGGACATTTCTAGCTGTGTGACATGTCACATTGTCTTGCTGGATATCCCATCTGCCCCAGGGAATGTGTATGGGTGTACGTGATCTGCAAGGATGGATTCATACCCAAATTGGTTGAGAGTGCCTTCCACATGGATGAGTGGTCCCAGAGAATACCACAAAAACATTCCCCAGCCATAACGCTGCCACCACCAGCTTGTGTTCTTCCAGCAATGTTTGCAGGGTGTTTGTTCTCTGATGTTTCTCGCCTGACACGCCAATGTTCATCTGTTCCATCAAGCAGAAAACATGATTTGCCAATCATCAGAGATCCATTTCCAATACTCAGTGAAAATAGAAGCTTTTTCTGTTGATGCAACTTTGCTAGTCACCACTTGTCTGCTTCGAAGCCCCATACGCACTAGGGTTCAATGAACTGTTGCTTTAGACACGTCTGGTAGCCCCCTGGTTCATTTTGGTGGTGACCTGCTTCGCTGTAGCATGTCGGTCTGCCCTTGTGCACCTTTGTAGCTGATGTTCACCCCTCACGCATGGTGCTCCACAGTTTCCATGTCGTTTATTCGCAGTGTTACCATTTGTCTACTCACAATACACTCACACCACATCAGCATGTGAACAGTTCACAAACCTTTTTCAGTGGCAGTCCCATGAACCGAGCCACAGAATGGGTGGGGCTTATGTAAACCCCACCCAAAAGTGGGTGTTTTTGATGCATTCCTGGTGGTGGGGCTTAAATGTCTTAATTTTGCTTTTTTTGGGAGAACTATCTCTCCTTGGGGAGAGAGCGCCTTAATAGGCTTGAGGAGACTTACAGGCCATACATGCTCCTCTGGAATTCTGGGAAGAAAGGGATGCAAATGAGCTCCTGACAAGCCCTGCCTCTAATGCCACCAGTGTAAGGCAGCTATCCTATAAGTCAATGTTCGATCCTTTAAAGGGAACCTGTCACCAGTTTTATGGTGTCCTAACTAAGGGCAACATAAATAAGTGACTGATTCTCTTAGCACAATGCTGGGTCACTTTCTTTAATTGACCCAGTCAACCTGCCAACATCTTGTATTGAAAAGCTCCAGCTCATAATGATGAGTCCTGAATATTTATGAGCTCCTGACTCTCCCCGCCTAGCTGCTGCTGATTGACAGTTATTTTCCATATGAATCAGCAGCAGGTGGGCAGGGGAGAGTCAGGAGCTCATAAATATTCAGGACTCATCATTATGAGCTGGAGCTTTTCAATACAAGATGTTGGCAGATTGACTGGGTCAATTAAAGAAAGTGACCCAGCATTGTGCTAAGAGAATTAGTCACTTATTTCTGTTGCCCTTAGTTAGGACACCATAAAACTAGCATGCGGCATGTGGCATCTTTGTGTGTATATTATGAGGTAACCATCTGTCACACCAGTGGGTGAATACATCTAAGGTACTTTTTAGTAGTTAATGATTGTATATAATTAGTTAGATTATAATCAAATATCCACATGACAGGTTCCCTTTAAATAGGGCTTGAGACATGACTGATATTAAATAAGCCAGGACCTCATCTGCAGACAGCTGTTTCAGGGTGATTGTACCTCATCAGTGCAGAGCAGAGAGTACTGGCTTAACTGGGTGATAGACTTGTGGAGACACAAGGGTCAGTGGGTACTCTCGTCCGCCGGCCTGACTATTTTTATAAAGACCGCGCAGGGCCAGAGCTTATACCACCGAACGCCCGTGCTCCTTTCACGTGGGTGGAACACTACTCAAACAACACAGTGCGAGGGGACAACGCTCCAGGAAGACTTTATTGGACAATCATCAGTCAGTATCATATAGTACAGTCCCAGCAAGGACACAGGATGGCACATACGACAAAACCTCTGTGACTTCAGGGGACCCAGGACCAACTACCCCAGCCAATATCACCTGCTTTGGACGGGCACCCACCGAGAGGAGGTAGCAGCAAGCTTAGGGAGCTGGCTGTGCACAGCGAGGCATTTTGCCAGGTAAACTGATCGTCCCAACCTGGACCCTTCAATCGAACCCGTAGGCTCGAGGTTGGGCAGAAAAGCAGTTCTGACGTCCACCAACTGGAACTGTAGTCCCTAAGCTGACATCCTGTAGAATAGCCGCTGATGACAGGGACAGTCACCCTTTTATTTTCCTCAGCTGCCATTGGCCCCCACAGGATTGGTGGGAGATAATCGTGGCTGTTCCATCATTGGTTGTCAGTTCAATCAAACTGCATAATGTCATTATGGTGACACTGCTTTTCCACTTCAGACAGGCTGAACGGCTCCTAATACACAGCAGGGGGACTAATGCAATCCGCAGGTGATGCAATTAACAGGTCCTTTCCCATACATCTGCTGGCTTGTTAGTCAGACCAAAAGGCACCATGTAGTTAATTCAAGTTGCTGTGGAAGTCAGGGTGATGCTAGGGAGGCTCGTTCCTGTCACCACCTGCCATTGCCTGCGCCCAAACCCCCTCCCCTGACACCGGATGTTTTCATCCGCGCACGGGGAGAAGCAGCGGTGGCGGTGCGAAGACCAGGAGCGGTGCAAGGAGTGGGGAGCCCGGTAAGTAGAATCAGTGTGAGGGGCCCGGGAATATGGGTGCGGTGGTGGGCTTTTCCAGCCTCGGATAACCCCTTTAAAGAGGACCTTTCACCTGAAAATGAAAGTTAAACTAAAGATATAGCCTTACTTACATGCCCCCGGTATTGCTTATTCAGTCATTCATTTTTCAATCAGTGCCCCCGTTTGTCCGCCCTATCCCCCGGACTATTTGCCGCCTTGTATGCTAATGAGCTATTCGGCTCAACTGGACGGGCCTTTAAAAGTTCTCCCGGGCGTGTCATTCTTCTCCCTGGCACGGAGCGCATCCAATCAGCGCGCTCCGCTCTTAGCCAGGAAGAAGACGCTCAAGTTCTCGCGAGATTCGCGAGAACTGGAGCGATTTCATCCATCCGGAGCCAGTGCCATCAATAAGCAATACCGGGGCATGTAAGTAAGGCTATATCTTTAGTTTGACTTTCATTTTCAGGTGAAAGGTCCTCTTTAAGTATGCTTCTCAGTTTTTTTTATTGTAAATCTCCCAGAAGCAGTGTTAGTCTTGTCTATGGGTCGGGTGCGATATCACAGCTAAGCCCTAGTGTAAAGATGTCAAGGCATTTATATCCAAACATATACGATAGTATTCAAGTAAGGCCTCATGCACACGACCATTGTTTTGGTCCGCATCCGAGCCGCAGTTTTGGCGGCTTGGATGCGGACCCATTCACTTCAATGGGGCCGCAAAAGATGCAGACAGCACTCCGTGTGCCGTCCGCATCCGTTGCTCCATTCTGTGGTCCGCAAAAAAAATATAACCTGTTCTATTCTTGTCCGTTTTGCGGACAAGAATAGGAAGTTATTTTAATAGCTGTCCGTGCCGTTCCGCAAATTGCGGATTGCACACAGACGCCATTCTTGTTTTGCGGACCGCAAAACACACAACGGTCGTGTGCATGAGGCCTAATCCTGCTAATTCATGTATAAGACAAGCTAGGAGATAGTGTGAGGAGGATCTACTTAGTCCTCTTATAACCATGACATTTTTAACAGCCACTTCCTAAACAAGGTGTTTTTTTGTCTTGAGGCACTTGAAAATCACAAGAGTCTATTATTAAACAGTGTGAGAACGGAGGTTGGGCATTTTTATGCTCAGGAATGCACCTGCCTCTGAATACCTGTGGTTCCAGGAACTCCCTACTTAGGTATCAGATTTAATTTGCCAGTCATCCTATAAATTGTGTTTGGTTCAGGCTCACATTAATTACCATACTAATTACATCCAGACCTAGATTTCTCAAGAAATGCCAGCTCCATTATGATATCATCATTATGAAGGTTTGTGTCAGTCGTGATTTGGCGTTTATAATTTCATAGGCTTATGGTCATATGTCGACATACAGGTGGTAGAAACAGAGATGCAATGAAGGAATGTCCATCTAGCTTATCAAGGCTTCACCGCAGTACACTTCCAATTGACATCTGACTACTTTGGTTGCTGTCCACATTTGTGTCCAGAACAACCCCAATCCATTAAAGTTTGTCCTTTATTTTGGTGACATTGCAAACCTCTAGAGAGGTGCATAACATATGTGTCTTGTAACCATCAAACAGACATGCTTGATTAGATGCCTGTGGGCTGCTTGAGGATGCATCTTCTAGGTCTTGCACTTCCTTGGTCAAATGACTAGTTCAGAAGCAAGGTAAGTATCAAGTTGGCTGCTTACACTAACAGGGGCACCATCAGGGGCAGAATGGCCATAGACCTTACAGGGAAATTTACCGGTGGGCTGATGCCCAGTGGGCCGGACAGTGGTAGTTTTTGGAATGTATTTTGTGCTACAGGCTACATGGACTGTGGTATTTGGCTCTGTTGGGGTGGTATAATGGGCCACAATATGGTATTGCTGGCTCTGCATTCCATCAATTTGGACCCAACTACAAATCGGGGCCACTTTTCGTATTTTTTCCAGGGCCACTTTAAGTTCCCAGTCCGCCCCTGGGCACCATCGTGGGTTGCACTGATAAGGTGCTGTGGAAAGTGGCACTTATTGTGGGAACTGTGTTGATGCATTTAAAGAGACTGTGTGATGACACAAATAAAGGTGCTGTTACTGGCACTAATGTAGGGGCTTTGGCAGACATTAGGAACATCATTGGCACTAATGGGGATGCTGTGACTGGCACTAAAAGGGGGCTCATTGCTGCTACTATTTAGGGGGTAACACTGTTGTACTGGGCAGTATGACATCGCTATGAAGACACTGGGGGAGATTTATCATTCCCTTTACGCCTAAACACATCTCCCCTTTTTTGCCATACTCGCCACTTTTCTAAAAAGGGGTGCGTCAAGGACGGGAAGAGGGCTTGACCAGCTGCAGCAACAAATTTGACTTCATTTACGCCAAATGCGTAAATGAAGCCAGAAATCTACGGCAGCTCTGAGCTATTGTAGATTTCTGGTTAGGCGCACGGACTGTAGGAGAATGTCCGTAATTTATGACGAGGCATGAACCTCGTCATAAATTAGGCGCATCCTCTGGCAGCACTGGGGATATTAAGACTGGCGCAGAAAGCGCCAGTCTTGATAAATCTCCCCCACTGTGTGCAAATCTCATGTGCACACAACATCTTTGCTCCTCGGGATGAAGCCGAAGATGTTGTGCTCATGCGCCGTACTGGCCACGAGTGCAGACTAGCGCTGTCAATCGAAGGGTACTTTCGCACTAGCGTTACTCTTTTCTGGTATTGAAATCCGGTAAAGGGTCTTAATACCGGAAAAAAACGCATCAGTTTTGTCCTAATGCATTCTAAATGGAAAGCAATCCGTTCAGTATGCATCAAGATGTCTTCCGTTCCGGCCCTTGTACGGTATTTGACTGGACAAAATCCCGGAACACTACCGCACTTGCCGGATCCGGCATTAATTTCTATAGAGATGTATTAATTCCGGTACCAAGTGTTCAGGAAATTGGCGCGTTGCCGGATCCGGTTTTCTGGTGTGTGCATGCGCCTGGACATAGGAGGAGCTATTTTTACTTTTGATCTTTGAAAAAAATTAAATACCGGATCCGTTATTCCAGATGAAACGGATCCGGAAAAAACATATTTCCGTTTGCATACGGTTTGCCGGAACTGCCTGCTGGATCCGAACAACGCTAGTGTGAAAGTACCCTTAGGGCAGGGGGCGTGTTGAAAAGCATAGGGGCGTCGCTGGAGCAGCGCTCGAACCGCATAAACCTGCCTCCTGTTCATTTGCATAATTTTGAAAGTTCATTTTTCTCTGCAACGATACCACTGACAGACATATGACAGATATCATTTTAATCGGCGTCAGGCATATAGCCTGGTAGGGTAGGGTTGATCCGGGTGACAGAGCCGCTTTAAATAAATGTGTATGAGGTTTTAGTGATTTAGAGATAAGGTTTATTAGATGACTGGCACAAAGTGAAAGTAAAAAGTACATATTCACAGATAAATGAACCTTTTGGGTCAGAACGGCTCAACATAAAAAAAAAAAACCAATTGAAACAATGATTTTTAGCCCAAAATGACATATCAAACATTTATGTAAAGTATAGTTACTTTTCATAGGAATTTGGACAACACTGATACACTGTTTTATGCCTAGAATAGGGTTGAGGGTTGTATAAAGCAGTGGCTGTCTCTTAATCTCTCTGATAACACAGTGCACAGTATCAGTCTTACCTCAAGTACCTCTTTCGAATTTCATATCTGTATAGCACAAAGACTGAACACTCCTATGCTATAGTCAGTAGGCCAATTCACGTCTGATTCTCTTCACGGACCATCATTCCATGCATAGAAAATAACAGCATGCACTATATTTGTCTGATTCTCATGCTAGACTCCTCTTTCAAGTCAGTGAATCCGTGAAAAAATGGATAGCATCCATTTTTTACACAATTAGTTGCTAGGAAATGCTGGGTGAGCATTCTTCCATATTTTTGGGGTGATCAACTGAGGTTGATCTAATTTTTTTCCTCAAAGATTTTCCTTCACTGGAACTAACAGGCCTGAAAAACAACCCTATCTCATTATTCCTCCTATGCCAAACTTTACATTTGGCACAATTCAGTCATGCAGTTAATGTTCCCTACTATTCGCCAAACCCAGACTTCACCAGACTGCCAGATAGAGAACAGGGATCCATTTCCACTGCTCTAAAGTCCAGTGGTGGCCTGCTTTACACCACTCTACGCAACGCTTGACATTGTTCTTATTGATGCTTGCATGTAGCTGCTTGGCCATGGAAACCCATGTCATGAAGCTCCTGTGCTGATATTAATACTAGAGGAGGTTTGGAGCTCTACAGTTATTGAGTCAGCAGAGCATTGGCAACTTTTATGTACTAGGTGCCTTAGCACTTGGCAACCCCACTCCATAACTTTACGTGGTCTTTTACTTTGTGACTGAGTTGCTGTGGTTCCTAATAGTGATGAGCTGCAGGCGCTATATTCGAATTCGCGATATTTCCCAAATATTTGGGCGAATATTCGTCATATATTCACGAATCCGAGATTATTTTCTTGATTACGAAAAATCGGCAATGTAATATTCATGGAATGCGCGCAAAATACAGGCATGGGTCACTTTTGCTACATTTTCCAAGCTGCTAGAAGTTTCCTGAGACTGGAGAAAATGGTTGGCACGGCAGAACATTAAAAATGGCTTTATATGCAGTTAGAGTGCTCCAATATATTCGCGATTGCCCTAATCGGCACTAATGATGCGCATATTTTGGCACAATACGTGAAACTTCACATTTTCGCAGGTCTGCATGTATGTATGGACAGCAGAACCTATCACACTACCTAACACCCTGCACTGCAACAGCTACACTATATCAGGATATAACCTACACTGACTATCTGTATTATATATATATATATATATATATAAGCTATCTAACTATCTATCTAATGTAGTGTGGAAAGCACAGAGCACAACTGTTAGGCCTATTGCACACGACCGTATGGCTTTTTCAGTGTTTTGCGATCCGTTTTTCACGGATCCGTTGTTCCGTTTTTTGTTTCCGTTGTGTTTCCGTTTCTGTTCCGTTTTTCCGTTCCGTTTTTCCGTATGGCATATACAGTATACAGTAATTACATAGATAAAATTGGGCTGGGCATAACATTTTCAATAGATGGTTCAGCAAAAAACGGAACGGAAACGGAAGACATACGGATGCATTTCCGTATGTGTTCCGTTTTTTTGCGGACCCATTGACTTGAATGGAGCCACGGACTGTGATTTGCGGGCAATAATAGGACATGTTCTATGTTAAAACGGAACGGAAAAACGGAAATACGGAAACGGAATGCATACGGAGCACATTCAGTTTTTTTTGCGGACCCATTGAAATGAATGGTTCCGTATACGGACCGTATACGGAACGCAAAAAACGTCCAGTAAACGGGAAAAAAAAACGTCCGTGTGCAATAGGCCTTAAAAAACTGTAGAAAATGGCTGCTGGGGAGGTTCTTATATAGTAAGGGGTAGGCAATTTCCTATTGGTTGCTAGCTCTGACAAAGACACTGCAGCCTTCTCATTGGCCCACAACAAGAAGGGAGGCTACTAATAAAAAGAAAAACTAGAATATTCGAAATTGCGAATACATATCACTATATTCTAAATATTCTCGAAGTGCCGATATTCGCGAGTAATATTTTCTATTCGAATATTCCCGCCCAACACTAGTTTCTAAACGCATCCGCTTTACAATAATACCACTCACAGTTGATTGTGGAATATCTAGGAGAGAAGAAATGTCATGAACTGACTTGTTACAATGGTGGCATCCTATTACAGTACTACTTGCTTCGTAAGAAAAATTATATGAGCATACATGTTTTTATGAAAGTTGGACAAGACCACTATCTTAGGTGTATGACCACCTAAATTGTAGACAGTTTGGGGGTCATTTATCAAACTGGTGTAAAGTAGAACTGGCTTAGTTGCCCATAGCAACCAATCAGATTCCACCTTTCATTTCTGACAGCTCCTTTGGAAAATGAAAGGTGGAATCTAATTGGTTGCTATGGGCCAGTTCTACTTTTCACCAGTTTGATAAATGACCCTATTTATGTTCACCTTAGCAGCAATCTTCTGCCTTCTTTAGGTCCCATAATAGGAAGATTTTCCTGAAATATTGAGGATATAATTGCCTGAAGATCACGGTAACTCCAGAGAACTATTCATTGTAGTCATTCTTTAACCGCTTTACGTCCGCCCATAGGATATAAACGTCCTATGGGTGGACCTCTATTTCTGAAAGCACGTTTTAAAACGTCCTTTCAGAAATAGCAGCTGCACGCTAATCGTGCAGCTGCTGATCGGGTTGCCCGCTGTCAGTGACAGCAGGGCAACCCTTAGAGAAGGCAGGGACAGTTCCCAGGTGTCCCTGCCTTCTGTATCGCTGCAGACACAGCGCTCACCGAGCGCTGTGTATGCAGAGAAGGAAGCGCTATGCGCTTCCTGTTCCGGCCCGGCGGTCATGTGACCGCCGTGACCGGAGAGTGCAGGGGCTGTGTGAGGTCTCTCAGAGACCTCGATCAGCCCTGCTCTGAGGCTGTACAGCGCTGGATTGCTGCTGTACAGCCTCTCTAGGGGTGTATTTGTCCTGTAACTGGGGCTACTATGTCAGCCCCAGTTACAGGAGAAATCAACAGTGAAAAAAAAAAAGTGAAGTAAATGTCCCCCAGAGGTCTTGTATGACCTTATGGGGGACGAAAAGTGTAAAATAAAAAAAATAAAAATAAAAGGTTGAAAATAAAAAAAATTTAAAAAGTTTCACATGTAAAAAAAAAAAGTCCCCAAGTAAGGAATCAAATTTTTTTTTAAAAATAGAAAAAATTAAATAAAATAGACATATTTGGTATTGCCGCGTCCGTAAAAACCAGCTCTATAAAAATATCACATGACCTAACCCCTCGGGTGAACACCGTAAAAAAAATAAAAAAGAAAAACTGTGTCAAAACAAGCAATTTTTGTCACCTTGCATCACAAAAGGTGCAACACCAAGTGATCAAAAACGCGTATGTCCCACAAAATAGTACCAAAAAAAACGTCACTTCATCCCGCAAAAAATGAGCCCCTACATAAGAAAATCTCTCAAAAAGTAAAAAAAACTATAGCTCTTAGAACATGGAGACACTAAAACATCATTTTTTTGGTTTCAAAAATGCTATTATTGTGATAAAGTGAAACAAATAAAAAAAAGTATACATATTAGGTATTGCCGCGTCCGTAAAAACCAGCTCTATAAAAATATCACATGACCTAACCCCTCGGGTGAACACCGTAAAAAAAAACAAAAAAAAACTGTGTCAAAACAAGCAATTTTTGTCACCTTGCATCACAAAAGGTGCAACACCAAGTGATCAAAAACGCGTATGTCCCACAAAATAGTACCAATAAAACCGTCACCTCATCCCGCAAAAAATGAGCCCCTACATAAGAAAATCTCTCCAAAAATATAAAAACTATAGCTCTCAGAACATGGACACATTAAAACATAATTTTTTTGTTTCAAAAATGCTATTATTGTGTAAAACTTTAATAAATGAGAAAAAGTATACATATTAGGTATCGCCACGTCCGTAACAATCTGCTCTATAAAAATGTCACTTGACTGAACCCCTCAGGTGAACGCTGTAAAAATAAATAAATAGAAACTGTGCTAAAACAACCAATTTTTTGGTCACCTTGCCCCATAAAGTGTTATAATGAATGATCAAAAAATCATATGTACCCAAAAATAGTACTAATAAAACTGGCACCTTATCCCCTAGTTTCCAAAATGGGGTCACTTCTTGGGAGTTTCTACAGTAAGGGTGCATCAGGGGGCTTCAAATGGGACATGGCATCTAAAAACCATGTGGAGTTCCTTTTCTTCTGCTCCCTGCCGTGTGCCCATACAGCAGTTTATGACCACATGTGGGGTGTTTCTGTAAACCGCAGAATCTGGGTAATAAATATTGAGTTTTTTTTGGCTGTTAACCATCGATGTGTTAAAGAAAAAAATTGATTAAAATGGAAAATCTGCCAAAAAAGTGAAATTTAAAAATTTGATCTCCATTTTCCTTTAATTCTTGTGGAATGCCTAAAGGGTTAACAAAGTTTGTAAAATCGGTTTTGAATACCTTGAGGGGTTTAGTTTCTACAATGGGGTCATTTATGGGGGTATCCACTATGTAGGCCCCACAAAGTGACTTCAGACCTGAACTGGTCCTTAAAAAGTGGGTTTTGGCAATTTTCTTAAAAATTTGAAGAATTGCTTCTAAACTTCTAACGTCCTAAAAAAATAAAATGACATTTCCAAAATGATGCCAACATAAAGTAGACATATGGGGAATGTTAAATAATAAATATTTTATGAGGTATCACTTTCTGTTTTAAAAGCAGAGAAATTGAAATTTAGAAAATTGCGAATTTTTCAAATTTTTGGGTAAATTTGGGATTTTTTCATAAATAAAGGTGAAATATTTTGACTCAAATTTATGACTATCATGAAGTACAATGTGTCACGAGAAAACAATCTTGGATAACTTGAATAAATAAAGGCGTTCCAAAGTTATTACCACATAAAGTGAGATATGTCAGTTTTGCAAAATTTGGCCTGGTCAGGAAGGGGGCAAATGGCCCAGATGGCAGGTGGTTAACTTAACGTTAACAGCTTTTATTTTTTCCTGTTGATAGTCTTTCATTTTAACCATTTGGATTGATGAACCATTCTATTAATTAAAAAAAACATAGGTATATCACTCAGTCTTGGTTAACTGGTGAAACCGATGTTTGACAGAAAATCAGGAGAGTGACAGAAAAAATGAAAAACCAGCCAGACATTGGTGATGCAGTGCTAGGATATGCTGCTAGAGTGAAGCGGCAGCAGAGCATGGAAAACCAGCCATTAACGGGGTTGTCCAAGTTATATTTATTGTTGACCTATCCTCAGCACTGTGCTAGCGCCGCCTCCTCTCGCTGTTGCATCTGCAGTGGTGAGCAGGTGTAGTTACACCTAACCGTGCCATTCATTTCAATGGGACGGATAGTTCCCATACACTTGTATAGGAGCGATCCGTACCATTGAAATGAATTGGACGGCTTGGGTGTAATTACACCTGCTCACCGCTGCAGATGCAACAGCGAGAAGGTAAACAGTGAAGAGGAGGCGGCGCTGGCACAGCGCGCTCCTTCTCTTCAAACAGCTGATCGGCAGGGGTGTCGGACCCCAGCAGATCTGATATTGATGACCTATCCTGATGATAGGTCATCAATAAATATTACTTGGACAACCCCTTTAACTGTACCAGCAGTCCATACAGCTGCCCATAAAAAAAGCTTAGCAGATTACACTGTAAGTTACAAAACATTTTCTTATAGCATGAATTCTTTTTAACACGAAAAAAACCTGAGAAAACAGCAAGCCTTCCATCTAATATCTAAAGCACATAAAACTTGGAACATTGTTCTACCATAGGCACGTCTGGGGCTATTATGCTAAATATTTGCCAAGTCCTAAACATTAGGCGTTGGCTTACAGGCTTGATATACTGCCAAATAGTCACAAAAGTGGTGTGAGAACGAGTGTAACTACACTGAAGATTCAAATGGTGTATATATTGGCATCATCTATAGAGCAGGGTAACATGATGCCAACTTACATCCATACCATATAACGATGAATTTCCAGTGGGTATATGACAGGCTTTAATTTTCGGGTATGTTCGTAGAGAGCTCTTAAATCAAGGTACAGTAAAGTGATATTTATTGAAACCAAACCTAAAATTAGAGGTCTACATAGGTGTCAAATACATCACCATTGAATTAGCTGCCGTCACCTTACAAATTGCTTCCCATAACAAATTGCCTCACTCTCAGCACGTAATCTAATCAGTTTTTAATATTTTCCTAAATGATTTTAGTCTTTTTTTTAATCATGCTTTATAGAGATCTTTAGAAGTAGCTTTTATAGGTGCAGATAGTTTGATTTGGCTGCAAAAGAGGAAGAGTGTGGCGCTCAGTATGTGGGTGTGATCACACTTTCTTCTGGTGTTCCCTTTGCTGTAGGCCTCATTTATCTGAGCTTATTGGGAATCCAAATATGGAAAAATGTGTATATGTCTGTATATGAGTGTACATGCATTTGCTTCACATAAGTGTCTTTAATGGGGTATTCCAATTTCTACACTTATGGCATCCCCGCAAAATATGAGATAAATGTCCAAAAGGTGTGTGTCCAAGCTTTGAGATCCACTCTTATCTCAAGGGCCATGCTCCATCTTGTGTTGATGTAAATAGAGAGTTGGTAGTACATTCACTTCCATGGGAGTTCACAAAATACCTGAGTGCTTATTATTTTTGGAACTGTAATAAAAGTTTTCAGTGGGATAGTTGACATACAGTAGAGTAAATTCTTCAGACCCTTCCACTTTTTTCACATTTTGTTATTTTGCAGCGTGGTACTAAAATAAAAAAAATCTTGTTTTCCCCATCAGCCTGTATTCAGTGCCCCATAGTGAGGAAGTGAAAACAAAATTTTATAAATTTTTGCTAATTTATTAAAAAGAAAAATCTAAAATTTTACATAGACGTTTCTCTTGATGTTGTTGTTTCTACACTTTGTTTGGAGTCCACCTGTGCTAAATTCAGTTGATTGGACAAGATTTGTAAAGACTCACCCTTGTCTATATAAGGTCTCACAGCTGGCGATGCAATCGTCAAGCCATGAGGAGGAAAGAACTGAGCTCAGAGACAGAATTGTGTGGAGGCACAGATCTGGGGAAAGGTTCAAACACTTGGGCACAATGGCCTCCATAATTCTTAAATGCAAGAAGTTCGGAAAACAACCAGGATTCTTCCTAGAGCTGGCTGCACCACCAAACTAGGTATTTAGGGAAGAAGATCCTTGGTAAGAGAGATGATCAAGAACCCAATGGTTACTCTGGCTGAGCTCCAAAGATCCTGTGTACTGATAGGAGTAACTTCCAGAAGGGCAACCATCACTGCATCACTCCTCTAGTTTGGGCTTTATGGCAGAGTGGCCAGAAAACAGCCTCTCCTCAGTAAAAGACACATGAAAGCCTGCTCATCACTTGCCCAATACAATCCCTACAGTGAAGCATGCTGGTGGCAGCCTCATGCTGTGGGGTTGTTTTTCATTTGATGGGACGGTGAAGACAGGTAAGGGTTTCAGCAAAGCTGAATGGAGCAAAGTACAGAGATATTCTTAGTGAAAACCTGATCCAGAGTGCTCTGTACCTCAGACAGGGCAAGGGTTCACCTATCAGCTAGACAATGACCCTAAGCACACAGGCAAGTCAACACAGGAGTGGTTTAGGGAGAACTCTGAATACCATGACAGGGGTATTGGTTATCTGCCGCTCGACCCCCAACACTCCCTTTTATTCACCAAAATCCTGAACCTAACTCCACCCATCTCTCGACTCAACCTGACCCCAAAATGACACACAGACACCGATCTTGGAATAAATCGGCCACAGCAGCCGTCTTTTATTAACAAATAAACATAACAATTTATAAATAACAATTCCCCCCCGAGGGGAGGTCCTTGAAGCCCCCAAATAACTGCAAGAAACCCCGCTGAATGAGCCATCTTGCTTCCAGCCGTTGCCCTCCAGCTCAGAAGCACCACGGAATGGCCCCTTTAAAATCCGTCACCACTGGGAGTCCAGCCCTCACCATGGAGCCCTCCCAGCATCCTCCTCGGTGAATATGACCAACTTCAAGGACCTCCCCCCGCCACAGCCACCGTGACACCTACACAACCCTGCCTGCCTTCTACACACTAAAACTCATTCCCCTAAATCTATAACAAAATAAAAGGGGAGGGTGGGCGGGAGTTCGCTTCAGATTTTCCACAAAATGGCCCCTGTCTTCCTCACTGCTCCCCTATTTAACCCCTTGACCACACCCCTACACTCAAACCACCCAATCCCCCTTTACCCAGATTCATCCTCCCATCTCCACTAACCCCACCTAACCCACTACCAGGGGTCTCCCTAAACCAAACCCCTGTCATGATGCCCTCCCCTAAGGCTACGCCCTTCAGTCCGGCCATAACTTGACAGGGGTATTGGTTATCTGCCGCTCGACCCCCAACACTCCCTTTTATTCACCAAAATCCTGAACCTAACTCCACCCATCTCTCGACTCAACCTGACCCCAAAATGACACACAGACACCGATCTTGGAATAAATCGGCCACAGCAGCCGTCTTTTATTAACAAATAAACATAACAATTTATAAATAACAATTCCCCCCCCGAGGGGAGGTCCTTGAAGCCCCCAAATAACTGCAAGAAACCCCGCAGAATGAGCCATCTTGCTTCCAGCCGTTGCCCTCCAGCTCAGAAGCACCACTGAATGGCCCCTTTAAAATCCGTCACCACTGGGAGTCCAGCCCCCACCATGGAGCCCTCCCAGCATCCTCCTCTGTGAATATGACCAACTTCAAGGACCTCCCCCCGCCACTGACGCGAAGACTTGACCGCCTTAAGACTGAGCGTTCCTCCACAAACGCAAGGCCACCTCAATGCCCTCCTGGATTGCCAAGCACCACATGTCCAAACCAACCGCATTTAAGTGCACTCCGTCAGCCCGCCAAAACCCCCCCCCCACACCCTTCTCAAGCTCCATATGCCTCACTGCCACCGCCCCATTCCTGGCCATGAACCAACCCATCGCCCGGTTCACCTTAACACGGGCCCTGTTTACGCCCTCCACGGACCTTGCATCCCTCCACACCATCCTAGGCACTATATCAGACCATACCGTCACCATCCGCGGGAACAACGCCCATATCCTCAGCAAGTCAAACTTAATGCCCTGCAACAACTCCCTAAATGGCCGCGCTACCAGGTCATTACCCCCCACATGCAAAACCAACACCTCGGGTGCCCTATCCTGCCTCACAAACCTGTGAATCTCCGGCAACACCCCGGCCCAAACCATACCTCTCCGCCCTAGCCATCTCACCACCGCCACGGACCTCGAGAACCCCAGCTGCTGACCATCCGGCCGAACCGCTGCCCGGACAGCCCCCCAAAAGACATAAGAATGTCCGAGGATCCACACTAGGGCCGGCACTGCATCAGTAAAGAAAACAAACCAAGACCAACCAATAATAACATTGCATACAGAAAAAACGTTCCCCTACCAGCCCCCCCGGCCGTTCCCTTACAAGCTATGCAAACGAATATATGATCTGAACCGAACAGATTCCCACTGCCCAATCCTTTTTATAATCTCATCCCCCAACCCCCACCTCGCCGCTTCCGTTGCCGCCCCGATTCTAAATGAATGACTCGAATACCCGTCAGGCCCCAAACCCAACCGAACTAGACATTTCGAAAAAACCACCGCAAACTGAAAGCTCGACAAAAAGGAATCATCCCCATGCACTAACAACGGCAACGTATCGCTCCTCCTACCTCCCCAATATTCACGCAAGCTCAATACCGGACACATAGCGCACTCCGGGACCCCAAACAACACTACCCTGCGCCCCCGTCCTTCCGCATCTGTCTTAGACCGGCGAATAACGAACTCTAGCCTGTCCTGAAATAACTCCACATCCGTCTTCTGCAACCCCCCTGCCTTACGCACCGTTGGACTAACCAATTCCCCCACCCGCAATGCCCCAAAAAACGCCAACGAAAAAGCTAATCGGAACAAACGAACCTCCGAGGCGGAAGTACATACCACCCCCAGTTGCTCGCCCAGTCTTAACAATAACCCGAAGGACACAGGTCTCCTGCCATCACACCCTGTACCCGCCCTGCGCCACCCCTTCAACGCCCGCATCACCAAAAATGACTTAGTCGCATCCGGCCGCTGTCTACACTTAAAGCCGAACGCCAATCCGGCCATGCAACTATTCATTTTTGCTACAGACCAGCCTTCCTCCCTACAGTGACCCACAAACAACAACATAGGAACCTCAAGGTCCCCCTCCCCAACCCCCAACTGACTGCACCAATCCTCCCAGTACTGCCACGATTTTAAATACAACTCCCACGTCCTAGGCCCCAGCGATGCCTGAATGAGACTTGCTACCGTTCTTCCAGTACCTCCCATAGACAACTCGGGCATTCCCTCCCAAACTCCTCTGCGTCTGGAGCCAACTGCCGGAACCGGTCCCACTGTGAACGAGAAAGAGCGTCAGCTATACCATTTTCTACACCAGGCACATGCACCGCCACCACCCACGCATTGATCAACAGGCACTCCAACACCAACTGTTGTAACAACCGCACCACCAACCCTGACGAGGCTGACAACCCATTTATCGCCTGCACCACTCCCAAATTGTCACAGTGGAACCGAACTTTTCTGTCACGGAACACTTCCCCCCACAACACCACCGCCGCCACAATAGGAAAAAGTTCCAACAAAGCCACATTCATTACTCAACCTCTTTCCACCCAGCTGTCAGGCCACCGACCCGCACACCACTGCCCCCGGCAATAAACCCCAAAACCCTCACTCCCTGCTGCATCCGAAAACAACTCAAAATCAAACGAATTCACCACATCACCCATAAACAGAGAGCGACCGTTATAACAATCCAAAAAGGAACCCCACACCTTCAAGTCCGCTCTCAACTCCTTTCCCAACCGAACATAATGATGTGGTGCGACCACCCCCGCCGTCGCCATAGACAACCTCCTACAAAACACCCTCCCCATAGGCATAATCCGGCACACGAAATTAAGTTTACCAAGCAGCGACTGTAGCTCCCTCAACTGCAGCTTTTTCAAACGACACGCCCTCGCTACCTCCCCTTTCAGATCCTCCAACTTATCTAAGGGCAACCTACACTCCATCCTAACCGTGTCAATCACAATACCTAAAAAAACTCAACTCCGTGACCGGCCCAACCGTCCTCTCCGAGGCCAACGGGACCCCAAAAACTCCAAACAACGACTCTAATGTATGCAACAACAATGCACACACCCTGGACCCCGACGGACCAATACATAGGAAATCGTCTAGGTAATGAATAATAGACTCGCAACCCGCCGAATCCGCCACCGCCCATTCCAAAAATGAGCTAAACGCCTCAAAGTACGCACAGGACAGGGAACAGCCCATAGGCAAACATCTATCCACAAAAAACTCCCCCCCCCCAAAAACAGCCCAACAAATGCAAACAATCCGGGTGAACCGGCAGCAACTGAAACGCAGCCTCGATGTCAGTCTTTGCTAATAGCGCCCCCCTTCCAAATTTCCTAACCCACTGCACTGCCGCATCAAACGAGGTATAAACCACCGAACACAAGGCGGGGTCTATACCGTCATTGACCGACGAACCCTTCGGAAAAGACAGGTGGTGAATAAGCCTAAACTTATTCCTCTCCTTCTTCGGCACTACCCCTAACGGCGACACTCGCAAATTCGGCAAAGGTGGGTCCACGAATGGTCCCGCCATCCTGCCTAGACTGACCTCCTTGCTAAGTTTCTCCGCTACCACCTCCGGATGCTCCAACGCCGACCTCAAATTTCTCTTAATCAACAACCCATCACCCTGAACAAACGGTATCCGAAAACCAACCGAAAAACCTTCCTGCAATAAAGCTGCCGCATCCCTATCTGGATATCTATCTAGAAACGGGCCCATCCTTCCCAGACGTACTGGCGTCTCCCCCTTTGCTATTAAAATCCCCCCCCTCTGTCTGTTACCCCTAAAACACCGCGCGGCCCCATGCGACCCTCCACACACTGAGCACTCGTGTTTAAATTTACACTTCGCTCCGAATTTGCATGTCCCATCATTGAATCCGAAACAAAGCCCTTTCGCTGATGCCGACGCGACATTGGACTGCCCTCAACCTCCTGCATCCCCCCGAAAGGACTGGCCCTGTCTCACCGGCGCCGTAACCTTTAACCACAGCGCGATATCCTTATGGTCCCACTTTATTTCGGGCCGCACCGCCTTCCGCTGCCGGAACTGTTCGTCGTACCGCAGCCACGCCACCCCCCCATACACCCTGTACGCCTCCCCAACAGCATCTAAATAACAAAATAACGCCGAACAGCACTCCGGCGCCTTCTCCCCAATTACGCTTGCTAATATTGCGAACGCCTGTAGCCAGTTTGTAAACGTCCGCGGTATCAGCCGGTACCTCCGCTTCTCTTCCTCCTCCTTCTTACCCTCCTCCCGTCTCACCCTATCCAGGTTAAACTTGTCTAAGGGAAGCAGAGAAAAAATCTCCACATACTCCCCCTTCCAAATCTTTTCCCTCACCTCCTGTTTCAAATGCGCCCCCAAAGGGCCTTCAAAGCAGACATAAACCTCCCCTCTCGCCCTATCATCCATCCGCACCGTCTCGTCCTCCGCCGCACCCCCCGCCTGCGTTTGCACTGATGCTACCGCAGACCCTACCCCTGAACTGGCTCCCCCACTCCCACTCGCGCCACCAGAAAAACCAGACACCCCGCACGCTGGTAACGGAGACGCATCCCCCAGCCCGCAAGCAAACCTGCTAGTCCGCCTAACAATTGTCCCAAACCCCTGCTAACATCTACGGGGGGCCCCCCAACACCCCCAGCCCCCCCAACAATCTGCGCTAAAGTTCCCCAAGAGGCCTCACCTGGCTGCCTGGGTGCTGTGTCCCCACCAGCCGAAGATCCGGAATCCAGTAGATCACTCCTCCGCGATGCCGCCTCTTCATCCAGTCTCCTAGCCAGCCCCAGGCTAGAGACGTCAGGACCTCCATCTTCACCGGCTGCAGCAGAGTGGGCGGAGCTTCTTCTTCCCTGCATCCCGACCACCGAAGACAGGGGCCTGCCGCCGGACACCATGGCAACTGCAGCAGCCCCGTTCCTCACGCCGTCCTGTGCACGCCGGGAGGTCTCTGCCCCCGATCCTGGGCTGGAGACCCCCGCACCTGGTCCTTCTCCCCCGTCGTCCACAGTTGAAGGCCGAGGTGACCGGGCCCGGCCACCTCGCAGGCTCCGCCTCCCAACCGGATTCCTCCCTAGAGGGGCTCCGTTTCCGGAGCTGAGACGTATTAGACGCCTCCGGGCTGTAGCTGAGACGTATTAGACGCCTCCGGGCTGTAGCGCGCCGGCGGCCTGGCCCGCCGCGGCCGGACTGATACTGGCTGAGGCCCAGCTGGAGCCTCTGCCGCCCCCTGGAGCATCTGCTGCACCTGCGCTTCTATCCATTCGGCGCCGCAGACCTCCGCCGCTGCCCGCAGTTTAGCGATGGTCTCTTCAAGCTGGTCCATGCTGCAGAGTACAGGTACCAGTTCGCTTCAGATTTTCCACAAAATGGCCCCTGTCTTCCTCACTGCTCCCCTATTTAACCCCTTGACCACACCCCTACACTCAAACCACCCAATCCCCCTTTACCCAGATTCATCCTCCCATCTTCACTAACCCCACTACCAGGGGTCTCCCTAAACCAAACCCCTGTCATGATGCCCTCCCCTAAGGCTACGCCCTTCAGTCCGGCCATAACTTGACTTGAACAAAATTCTCTAGAGAGACCTGAAAATGGCTGTCCACCAATGGTCCCCATCTAATTTGACAAAGCTTGAAAGGATCTGCAGAGAAGAATGGCAAAAAATCCCCAAATCCAGGTGTGCAAACCTTGTGGCATCATACCCAAGAAAGCTATAATCACTGCTAAAGTTGTTTCATCTAAGTCCTGAGTAAAAAGAGGCATTTAGTGCAGAATGATAGGGAAAACTTGAAAAAGTGTAAGGCTACATGCACACGACCTTTCTGTTTTTTGCGGTCCGCAAAGCGCGGATCCGCAAAACACGGATGGCCTCCGTGTGCGTTCCGCAATTTGCATTGATATAACTGCCTATTATTGTCCGCAAAACGGACAAGAATAGGACAGGTTAGATTTTTTTTTGCAGGGCCACGGAACGGAGCAACGGATGCTGACAGCACACGGAATGCTGTCCGCATTTTTTGCGGCCCCATTGAAGTGAATGGGTCCGCATTCGAGCCGCAAAAACTGCGGCTCGGATGGGGACCAAAACAATGTATGTGTGCATGAGGCCTAAGGGTCTGAAGACTTTCCAAATGCATTGTACATTTGGTGCATCACTTATGGCTCCAGGGCTGTCAGTCTATAGACACTGGGTCTGTGCACTGAAGTGCAGTGCACATGTATATGTATGTCCAGCTCCTGGCCTAAAACAGCTGGCCATGCGTAACTGATATATGTGCCATAATTTGTGATAAGGGAGAAGTTTTGGTTGAAAAGGTTTGTATTTTTCCTGATAATACAAAGGTGCCCTCATCTGCCATAAAATATTAAAAGGGGCGTCAGAAAACAGTGCAAGATGTGAACCATAAAACTTGGCTATAATGACTTTAGTGGATGTTCACAAAAAAAAAGGTGAACTCAAGAACAAAGGGGCATAAAAGGGGAATCTCCGAAATTTGTAGCAGTAATTGATTTAAAGGGAACCTGTCACCGGGATTTTGTGTATAGAGCTGAGGACATGGGTTGCTAGATGGCCGTTAGCACATCCGCAATACCCAGTCCCCATAGCTCTGTGTGCTTTTATTGTGTAAAAAAACCCGATTTGATACATATGCAAATTAACCTGAGATGAGTCCGGTCGACTCATCTCAGGGACAGGACTCATCTCAGGTTAATTTGCATATGTATCAAATCGTTTTGTTACACAATAAAAGCACACAGAGCTATGGGGACTGGGTATTGCGGATGTGCTAGCGGCCATCTAGCAACCCATGTCCTCAGCTCTATACACAAAATCCCGGTGACAGGTTCCCTTTAAGAAAGCCAGGTATAACCATTAAAAAGTGTAGAAAATTACTGAAACACAAACAATACCACAAAAAAATCTTGGTCTATTTCTGCCACATTTCTATCACAGTTCTGGCTGGGTTCATATATCAGTTATATCTGTACAGTTGTCTTATGCCAGAGCCAGACAGACCTGATGATAATTGTGCTAGTCGTGACACCATTGACTCATATGGGACACATTAACCCCTTAAGGACCTAGGACGTACCGGTACGCCCTATTTCCCGAGTCCTTAAGGACCTAGGACGTACCGGTACGCCCTATTTCCCGAGTCCTTAAGGACCGAGGACGTACCGGTACGTCCTGACTTAAAATCGGAACTCCGGCGCCGCAGGGGTTAATCGGAACGGGATTTCGGCTGAAATCATTCAGCCGGCATCCCGTAACAATGCAGGGGGGGGTCATTTGACCCCCCCGTATCGGCGATCGCAGAAAACCGCAGGTCAATTCAGACCTGCGGTTTTCTGCGTTTCCGGTCCATTCGGGTGTCCTGTGACCCGATGAACCGGAAAAAGACTGCGATCGGTGGCGTAATTATACACCACCTATCGCAGTCCGAGGATTTGGAGAGGCGGTGCTGGCCCTGGTGCTGAATGCCGCTGTCCAGGGTGCTGATTGGTGCAGGGGAGAGAGGCGCGAGATTCAAACTTCCTGCGCTCCTCTCTCCCCTCCTCTTCCTGTCCAGCACCCTGACCGTGCAGCACCGTCCAGAACGAGCTCCTGTGTCCCCCTAATCGGCATCCATCACCCTCCTGCACCCATCGCCACCCAGGTAGGTTAGGGTCAGTGAGGGAGAGGCACCGTTAGGCAGGGAAAGAAGGGAAAAGTAAGTTAGAAAAAAAAAAAAAAAAGTACTTTTATTCCAAACTTCCAAACTTCCATCTAACCCTAACCCAGACCCCTCCTGCCACTTGCCCCCCCCCCCCCCCCCCCCCCCCCCCCCCCCCCCCCCCCCACCAGCACCCCCCACCCCCCACTCACCACCACTTTTTTTTTTCTGCGTGCGCTGACTGGCCGGCACTTTTTAGCGTCCGTCCACTGTTAGCGCATCGCCCGCCCCACCACCCCACCGACTGCTGATCAGCGTTGTACCGCTGATCAGCAAGTTTTAACTTTTTTTTTTTCTAACACTTGCCCATTTTTTTGCCTGGACTTTTTAGTACGCGAACACCCGTTGCCCCCACACACACGCACATATAATAAAGTTTGCCACACACGCACACCTACACGCACACACACCCATGGCCCACCGGATGTTCTCGGCCGAGGAGGCATACGCCCAGATTGCCTCCGACTCTGAGAGCCCCAGTGAGGATGAGGATGACCCCACATTCCTTTTGTCATCCGCATCCTCCTCATCATCATCTGATGACGATGAGCCACCAAGGCGGCGGAGACGCCGCCAGGCGGAGCCAGGGGCCCCACATGCTAGGGATCCTGTGGCCCACCCTAGTACGAGCCGCCCTGGGGTTCGTACTGGTTTCCCGGCCCACCAAATAAGTCCACCGGAGCCCCCTGCCGATGAACTTAGCTGGTGTCCCCCAGTGGACTTTGAGCCTGAGATTCCGGATTTTGCTGGCAATCCTGGAATCCAGATTCCCACAGTGGGGTTTACTGAAATAGACTATTTTAGTTTTTTTTTCAGTAACTCACTGGTGAATTTGATGGTGGAGCAGACGAATCTGTACGCCCAACAGTTCGTCGCTCAAAACCCAGGCTCAGTTTTGGCTAGACCCGGTGGCTGGACGCCGGTCAGTGCAGCCGAAATGAGGACATTTTGGGGCCTCGTGCTGCATATGGGTCTAGTCCAAAAACCCAGTGTCAGGCAATACTGGAGTGGGGACGTCCTATACCAGACCCCACTGTACAGTATGGTCATGATACGTCACCGGTTTGAGGCCATCCGGAAATGTCTGCATTATTCCGATAATGCAGCATGTCCCCCCCGAAGTGATCCTGCCTATGACCGGCTGTATAAGATACGGCCGGTCATCGATCACTTTGGGGCCACATTTCAGCAGGCCTACGTACCTGGAAGGGAGGTCGCGGTTGATGAGTCTCTCGTTGCGTTCAAGGGGAGACTCAGTTTCCGCCAATACATTCCCACAAAGCGGGCGAGGTATGGCGTGAAGCTATACAAAATTTGTGAGAGTGCCTCAGGGTACACTTACAAATTTCGTGTGTACGAGGGGCGAGATTCCCGTATTGAACCCCCAGAATGTCCCCCCACTCTGGGTGTTAGCGGGAAACTCGTGTGGGACCTTATGTACCCACTGCTGGATAATGGTTACCACTTGTACGTGGATAACTTTTATACCAGCATTCCCTTGTTCAGGTCCCTTGCCGCCAGATCCACGTTCGCTTGTGGGACCGTGCGGAAAAATCAACGCGGCCTCCCTGCCTACCCCCTCCAGGTACCTATCCCCAGGGGTGAGACCCGTGCCCTTACCAGTGGAAACCTGTTGCTGGTCAGGTATAAGGACAAGAGGGATGTCCTTATGCTGTCCACAATCCACGGTAACGGCACCACCCCTGTCCCTGTGCGAGGTACCGCGGCAACGGTCCTCAAGCCCGATTGTATCGTCGACTACAATCGGTATATGGGAGGAGTTGATCTCTCTGATCAAGTCCTCACGCCATATAACGCCATGCGCAAAACCCGGGCATGGTACAAAAAAGTTGCGGTCTACTTGGTACAGGTTGGCATGTGCAACTCTTTTGTACTATCCCGAAGCGCTGGCAGCACAGGGACATTCCTCCAGTTCTATGAGGCAGTCCTCAAAGACCTGATCTTTTCGGACCGGGAAAGAGCAGGCCGGAGTACTTCGGGAATTGGAGGCGCCCGGATCGTCCCTGGCCAACACTTTCCAGGTGTGGTCCCCCATACTGGAAAGAAGGGACGAACCCAAAAAAAGTGCAGAGTGTGTCACAAGAGGGGGATACGGAAGGACACCACTACTCAATGTGACACTTGCCCCGATCATCCGGGCCTCTGCATTATCAATTGCTTCAGGGAGTATCACACTTCCATGGAGTACTAAATTTTTATAATCCTCAACAGTCCACTAGAGAACATAAAACACTATGGCTCTCAGACTTTGGAGACACGGAAACAATTTTTCTTTCCCCAAAAAATATTAGTTTTAGAGCAGGCATCCTCAAACTGCGGCCCTCCAGATGTTGTAAAACTATAACTCCCAGCATGCCCAGACAACCTACAGCCATCAGCAGGGCATGGTGGGAATTGTAGTTTTACAACATCTGGAGGGCCGCAGTTTGAGGATGCCTGCTCTAAAACTAATATTTTTTGGGGAAAGAAAAATTGTTTCCGTGTCTCCAAAGTCTGAGAGCCATAGTGTTTTATGTTCTCTAGTGGACTGTTGAGGATTATAAAAATTTAGTACTCCATGGAAGTGTGATACTCCCTGAAGCAATTGATAATGCAGGGCATGGTGGGAATTGTAGTTTTACAATATCTGGAGGGCCGCAGTTTTAGGATGCCTGCTTAGTGTCTCCAAAGTCTGAGAGCCATACATATTGGGCATCGTCGCGTGCGTAAAAGTCGTCGCTATAAAAATAACTTTTGACCAAACGCCTCGGATGAACGGTGTTAAAAATATAAAATAAAAACTGTGCCAAAACACCAATTTTTGGGCAAAATTTCAATTTGAATCCATTTTGCCGGTAATAAAGCAAGGGTTAACAGCCAAACAAAACTAAATATTTATTGCCCCGATTCTGTAGTTTGCAGAAACACCCCATATGTGGTCGTAAATGGCTATATAGCCGCACGGCAGGGCATAGAACGAAGGGAACTCCATATGGTTTCTGGAAGGCAGATTTTGATGGACAGTTTTTTTTTTGACACCATGTCCCATTAGAAGCCCCCCCTGATGTAGCCTAGACTAGAAACTCCAAAAAAGTGACCCCATCTAAGAAACTACACCCCTCAAGGTATTCAAAAGTTACTTTACAAACTATGTTAACCCTTTAGGTGTTCCACAAAACCAAATAGTGAATGTAGAAACAATTTTAGAATTACATTTTTTTGTTACATTGCCTCAAAAAAGACTAATATAGAGCAACCAAAAATCAAATTTACCCCAAAAATAGTCCCAAAACAACAACCACCTTATCCCGTAGTTTCCTAGATGGGGTCACTTTTATGGAGTTTCTACTCTAGGGGTGCATCAGGGGGCTTGAAAGGGTACATGGTGTCAATAAACCAGTCCAGCAAAATCTGCCTTCCAAAAATGACGTTCCCCTTCTTCTATGTCCTGCCGTTTAGCCAAATAGTAGTTTACGACCACATATGGGGTGTTTTTGCAAACTACAGAATCAGGGCAACCCATTTTGAGTGTTGTTTGGCAGTTAACCCTTGTTTTACTCCTGGAAAAAATTGATTATATTGGAAAATTTTCCAAAAAATAGAAATTTCAAAATTGTTTCTCCATCTGCCATTAACTCTTGTGGAACACCTAAAGGGTTAACAAAGTTTGTAAACCCAGTTTTGAATACCTTGAGGGGTGTACTTTCTTAGATGGAGTCACTTTTTTGAAATTTCTATTCTAGGGGTGCAACAGGGGGCTTCAAATGGGACATGGTATAAACAAAACCAGTCCTGCCAAATCTGCCTTCCAAAACCCATATGGTGTTCCCCTCCTTCTATGTGCTACCGTTCGGCCAAACAGTAGTTTACAACCACATATGGGGTGTTTATGAAAACTACAGAATCAGGGCAACCCATTTTGAGTGTTGTTTGGCAGTTAACCCTTGTTTTACTCCTGGAAAAAATTGATTATATTGGAAAATTTTCCAAAAAATAGAAATTTCAAAATTGTTTCTCCATCTGCCATTAACTCTTGTGGAACACCTAAAGGGTTAACAAAGTTTGTAAACCCAGTTTTGAATACCTTGAGGGGTGTACTTTCTTAGATGGAGTCACTTTTTTGAAATTTCTATTCTAGGGGTGCAACAGGGGGCTTCAAATGGGACATGGTATAAACAAAACCAGTCCTGCCAAATCTGCCTTCCAAAACCCATATGGTGTTCCCCTCCTTCTATGTGCTACCGTTCGGCCAAACAGTAGTTTACGACCACATATGGGGTGTTTTTGCAAACTACAGAATCAGGGCAACCCATTTTGAGTGTTGTTTGGCAGTTAACCCTTGTTTTACTCCTGGAAAAAATTGATTATATTGGAAAATTTTCAAAAAAATAGAAATTTCAAAATTGTTTCTCCATCTGCCATTAACTCTTGTGGAACACCTAAAGGGTTAACAAAGTTTGTAAACCCAGTTTTGAATACCTTGAGGGGTGTACTTTCTTAGATGGAGTCACTTTTTTGAAATTTCTATTCTAGGGGTGCAACAGGGGGCTTCAAATGGGACATGGTATAAACAAAACCAGTCCTGCCAAATCTGCCTTCCAAAACCCATATGGTGTTCCCCTCCTTCTATGTGCTACCGTTCGGCCAAACAGTAGTTTACGACCACATATGGGGTGTTTTTGCAAACTACAGAATCAGGGCAACCCATTTTGAGTGTTGTTTGGCAGTTAACCCTTGTTTTACTCCTGGAAAAAATTGATTATATTGGAAAATTTTCCAAAAAATAGAAATTTCAAAATTGTTTCTCCATCTGCCATTAACTCTTGTGGAACACCTAAAGGGTTAACAAAGTTTGTAAACCCAGTTTTGAATACCTTGAGGGGTGTACTTTCTTAGATGGAGTCACTTTTTTGAAATTTCTATTCTAGGGGTGCAACAGGGGGCTTCAAATGGGACATGGTATAAACAAAACCAGTCCTACCAAATCTGCCTTCCAAAACCCATATGGTGTTCCCCTCCTTCTATGTGCTACCGTTCGGCCAAACAGTAGTTTACGACCACATATGGGGTGTTTTTGCAAACTACAGAATCAGGGCAACCCATTTTGAGTGTTGTTTGGCAGTTAACCCTTGTTTTACTCCTGGAAAAAATTGATTATATTGGAAAATTTTCCAAAAAATAGAAATTTCAAAATTGTTTCTCCATCTGCCATTAACTCTTGTGGAACACCTAAAGGGTTAACAAAGTTTGTAAACCCAGTTTTGAATACCTTGAGGGGTGTACTTTCTTAGATGGAGTCACTTTTTTGAAATTTCTATTCTAGGGGTGCAACAGGGGGCTTCAAATGGGACATGGTATAAACAAAACCAGTCCTACCAAATCTGCCTTCCAAAACCCATATGGTGTTCCCCTCCTTCTATGTGCTACCGTTCGGCCAAACAGTAGTTTACGACCACATATGGGGTGTTTTTGCAAACTACAGAATCAGGGCAACCCATTTTGAGTGTTGTTTGGCAGTTAACCCTTGTTTTACTCCTGGAAAAAATTGATTATATTGGAAAATTTTCCAAAAAATAGAAATTTCAAAATTGTTTCTCCATCTGCCATTAACTCTTGTGGAACACCTAAAGGGTTAACAAAGTTTGTAAACCCAGTTTTGAATACCTTGAGGGGTGTACTTTCTTAGATGGAGTCACTTTTTTGAAATTTCTATTCTAGGGGTGCAACAGGGGGCTTCAAATGGGACATGGTATAAACAAAACCAGTCCTGCCAAATCTGCCTTCCAAAACCCATATGGTGTTCCCCTCCTTCTATGTGCTACCGTTCGGCCAAACAGTAGTTTACGACCACATATGGGGTGTTTTTGCAAACTACAGAATCAGGGCAACCCATTTTGAGTGTTGTTTGGCAGTTAACCCTTGTTTTACTCCTGGAAAAAATTGATTATATTGGAAAATTTTCCAAAAAATATAAATTTCAAAATTGTTTCTCCATCTGCCATTAACTCTTGTGGAACACCTAAAGGGTTAACAAAGTTTGAAAAAACAGTTTTGAATACCTTGAGGGGTGTAGTTTCTAGAATGGGGTCATTTTTGGGAGGTTTCTATTATCTAAGCCTCACAATATGACTTCAAACCTGAACTGGTCCATAAAAAGTGGGATTTTGAAGATTTCTGAAAATTTCAAAATTTGCTTCTAAACTTCTAAGCCTTGTAACATCCCCAAAAAATAAAATATCATTCCCAAAACAATTCAAGCATGAAGTAGACATATGGGGAATGTAAAGTCATCACAATTTTTGGGGGTATTACTATGTATTACAGAGGTAGAGAAACTGAAAATTTGAAATTTGCTAATTTTTCAAAATTTACGGTAAAAATGGTATTTTTTTATGCAAAAAAATTAACTTTTTTGACCCAATTTTAGCAGTGTCATGAAGTACAATATGTGACGAAAAAACAATCTCAGAACGGCCTGGGTAAGTCAAAGCGTTTTAAAGTTATGAGCACTTAAAGTGACACTGGTCAGATTTGCAAAAAATGGCCTGGTCCTTAAGGTGAAAATGAGCCTGGTCCTTAAGGTGAAAATGAGCCCGGTCCTTAAGGGGTTAAGGGACCTGTTAACATACTGGATAAAAAAAAAAACTGCAATCAGTGTTTTTGATATATTTTTACCAGCTGCCAGAGGGAAACTATATTGGATTGCCAGAAACCACCCTCATAGTTTAAAGTGATTCTACATCATTTAATTAAAAAACATGCCTGGCTTCTTCCAAAAGCAGAACCACACCTGAGCTGCAGTTTGGTGTTGCAGCTCTATTAACCTGTTCCCGATAACAGGTAATAAACGTCCTGTGAGTCGGGATTTATCTCTGAATGGACATTCTAAAACTAATTGTGCAGCTGTTGAGCAGGGGGCCCACTGTCAGTGACAGCAGGGCACCCCATAGAGAAGACAGGGACCGTTCCTCAGTGACCCTGCCTTCTAGATCACTGTAAACACAGCGCTAAAGGAACGCTGTGTATACAGCTAAGGAAGCGCTATGCCCGCCGGGGCCAGGAGACTGCAGGAACTGCCGGGTTAGGCCTCATGCACACGACCGTTGTGTGCATCCGTGGCTGTTGTGCCGTTTTCCGTTTTTTTTCGCGGACCCATTGACTTTTATGGGTCCGTGGAAAAATCGGAAAATGCACAGTTTTTGCAGCCGCATCCGTGATCAGTGTTTCCTGTCCGTCAAAAAAATAGGACCTGTCCTATTTTTTTGAAGGACAACGGTTCACGGACCCATTCAAGTCAATGGGTCTGTGAAAGAACACGGATGCACACAAGATTGGCATCCGCGTCCGTGATCCGTGGCCGTAGGTTACTTTCATACAGACGGATCCGAAGATCCGTCTGCATAAAAGCTTTTTCAGAGCTGAGTTTTCACTTCGTGAAAACTCAGAACCAACAGTATATTCTAACACAGAGGCGTTCCCATAGTGATGGGGACGCTTCTAGTTAGAATATACTACGAACTGTGTACATGACTGCCCCCTGCTGCCTGGCAGCACCCGATCTCTTACAGGGGGCTGTGATCCGCACAATTAACCCCTCAGGTGCTGCACCTGAGGGGTTAATTGTGCATATCATAGCCCCCTATAAGATCAGGGGCTGCCAGGCAGGAGGGGGCAGACCCCCCTCCCTCCCCAGTTTAATTTCATTGGTGGCCAGTGTGGCCCCCCCAGCCGCCCCTCCCTCCCTCTATTGTATTAATTTCATTGGTGGCCAGTGTGCGCCCCCCCCCCGGCCCTCCCTCCCTCTATTGTATTAATTTCAATGGTGGCCAATTGCGGCCTCCTCTCCCCCCCGATCATTGGTGGCAGCGGAGAGTTCCGATCGGAGTCCCAGTTTAATCGCTGGGGCTCCGATCGGTAACCATGGCAACCAGGACACTACTGTAGTCCTGGTTGCCATGGTTACTTAGCAATATTAGAAGCATCATACTTACATGCTGCGCTGTCTGTGACCGGCCGGAGCTCCTCCTACTGGTAAGTGACCGATCATTAAGCAATGCGCCGCACAGACCTGTCACTTACCAGTTGGAGGAGCTCCCGGCCAGTCACAGACAGCGCAGCAGGTAAGTATGATGCTTCTAATATTGCTAAGTAACCATGGCAACCATGACTACAGTAGTGTCCTGGTTGCCATGGTTACCGATCGGAGCCCCAGCGATTAAACTGGGACTCCGATCGGAACTCTCCGCTGCCACCAATGATCGGGGGGAGGGGGGGGGAGAGGGATGGCCGCACACTGGCCACCAATGATATTAAAACAATAGAGGGGGGGCCGGGGGGGAGTGCGCACACTAGCCACCAATGATACTACAATAGAGGGAGGGAGGGGGGGCCGCACACTGGCCACCAATGATATTCAAACTGGGAAGGGAGGGGGGTCTGCCCCCTGCTGCCTGGCAGCTCCTGATCTCTGACAGGGGGCTATGATAAGCACAATTAACCCCTTCAGGTGCGGCACCTGAGGGGTTAATTGTGCTGATCACAGCCCTCTGTAAGAGATCAGGTGCTGCCAGGCAGCAGGGGGCAGTCATGTACACAGTTCGTAGGATATTCTAACTTGAAGCGTCCCCATCACCATGTTAGAATATACTGTCGGATATGAGTTTCCCATGGTGTTCCCATGGTGATGGGGACGCTTCAAGTTAAAATATACCATCGGATTCGAGAAAACTCCGATCCTATGGTATATTAACTCCTGACTTTACATTGAAAGTCAATGGGGGACGGATCCGTTTGCAATTGCACCATATTGTGTCAACGTCAAACGGATCCGTCCCCATTGACTTGCATTGTAAGTCAGGACGGATCCGTTTGGCTCCGCACGGCCAGGCGGACACCAAAACGACTTTTTTTTCATGTCCGTGGATCCTCCAAAAATCAAGGAAGACCCACGGATAAAAAAACGGTCACGGATCACGGACCAACGGAACCCCGTTTTGCGGACCGTGAAAAAATACTGTCATGTGCATGAGGCCTTAGCCTGAGACCGCGATCAGCCCTGCAGTTAGGCAGTACTGCATAGTATAATGCTGTACAGCCTCTCTGGGGGTTATATGCCCCCTGTAACTGGGGCTACTATGTTAACCGCCTCACGTCCGCCCATAGACTATAAACGTCCTATGGGTGGACGTCTATTTCTGACAGCACGTTTTAAAACGTCCTGTCAGAAATAGCAGCTGCACGCTAATCGTGCAGCTGCTGATCGGGTTGCCCGCTGTCAGTGACAGCAGGGCAACCCTAAGACAAGGCAGGGACAGTTCCCAGGTGTCCCTGCCTTCACGATCTGCAGACACAGCGCTCACCGAGCGCTGTGTCTGCAGAGCAGGAAGCGCTGTGCGCTTCCTGTTCCGGCCCGGCGGTCATGTGACCGCCGTGACCGGAGTGTGCAGGAGCTGTGTGAGGTCTCTCAGAGACCTCGATCAGCCCTGCTCTGAGGCTGTACAGCGCTGGATTGCTGCTGTACAGCCTCTTTAGTGGTGTATTTGTCCTGTAACTGGGGCTACTATGTCAGCCCCAGTTACAGGAGAAATCAACTGTGAAAAAAAAAAATGAAAAAGTGAAGCAAATGTCCCCCAGAGGTCTTGTATGACCTTATGGGGGACGAAAAGTGTAAAAAAATATAAAAAAAATAAAGGGTTGAAAAAATAAAATAAAGTTTCACATGTAAAAAAAAAAAAGTTCCCAAGTTAGGAATAAAAAAAAAAAATTAAAAATAGAAAAAATAAAATAAAATAGACATATTTGGTATTGCCGTGTCCGTAAAAACCAGCTCTATAAAAATATCACATGACCTAACCCCTCGGGTGAACACCGTAAAAAAAAAAAAAAAAAAAAAATTTCAAAACAAGCAATTTTTGTCACCTTGCATCACAAAAGGTGCAACACCAAGTGATCAAAAATGCGTATGTCCCACAAAATAGTACCAATAAAACCGTCACCTCATCCCGCAAAAAATGAGCCCCTACATAAGAAAATCTCTCAAAAAATAAAAAAACTATAGCTCTCAGAACATGGACACATTAAAACATAATTTTTTTGTTTAAAAAATGCTATTATTGTGTAAAACTTTAATAAATGAGAAAAAGTATACATATTAGGTATCGCCACGTCCGTAACAATCTGCTCTATAAAAATGTCACTTGACTGAACCCCTCAGGTGAACGCTGTAAAAATAAATAAATAGAAACTGTGCTAAAACAACCAATTTTTTGGTCACCTTGCCCCATAAAGTGTTATAATGAATGATCAAAAAATCATATGTACCCAAAAATAGTACTAATAAAACTGGCACCTTATCCCCTAGCTTCCAAAATGGGGTCACTTCTTGGGAGTTTCTACTGTAAGGGTGCATCAGGGGGCTTCAAATGGGACATGGCATCTAAAAACCATGTGGAGTTCCTTTTCTTCTGCGCCCTGCCGTGTGCCCATACAGCAGTTTATGACCACATGTGGGGTGTTTCTGTAAACCGCAGAATCTGGGTAATAAATATTGAGTTTTTTTTGGCTGTTAACCATCGATGTGTTAAAGAAAAAAATTGATTAAAATGGAAAATCTGCCAAAAAAGTGAAATTTAAAAATTTGATCTCCATTTTCCTTTAATTCTTGTGGAACGCCTAAAGGGTTAACAAAGTTTGTAAAATCGGTTTTGAATACCTTGAGGGGTGTAGTTTCTACAATGGGGTCATTTATGGGGGTATCCACTATGTAGGCCCCACAAAGTGACTTCAGACCTGAACTGGTCCTTATAAAGTGGGTTTTGGCAATTTTCTTATAAATTTGAAGAATTGCTTCTAAACTTCTAAGCCTTCTAACGTCCTAAAAAAATAAAATGACATTTCCAAAATGATGCCAACATAAAGTAGACATATGGGGAATGTTAAATAATAAATATTTTATGAGTTATCACTTTCTGTTTTAAAAGCAGAGAAATTGAAATTTAGAAAATTGCGAATTTTTTAAATTTTTGGGTAAATTTGGGATTTTTTCATAAATAAAGGTGAAATATTTTGACTCAAATTTATGACTATCATGAAGTACAATGTGTCACGAGAAAACAATCTCTGAATGACGGATAAATAAAGGCGTTCCAAAGTTATTACCACATAAAGTGAGATATGTCAGTTTTGCAAAATTTGGCCTGGTCAGGAAGGGGGCAAATGGCCCAGATGGGAAGTGGTTAAATCAATAGCAAAAAAAAAAAGTTTTGTTAAATATCCTCCAGAGATCTTGTCTGTAAAATTAAGAATAAAAAAATAAAAAAGTGCTTTATATAAATAAAAAATAAATGTTTCACATGTAAAAAAATGCCCTTTTCCCCAATTAAGTCATATAAAAATTGTTAAAAATATTAAAAATAAAAAAAATAGACATTTATGATCAGCTCGTCCGAAACTACGGGTCTATAAAATATCACATGATCTATGCCATCAGGTGAACGCTTTAAAAAAAAAAATTATTTATGCCAAAACAGCTATTTTTTAGTCATCTCATCTCCCAAAAAACAGAGGGTCATTTACTCATCTGAAATACGCCTAAATTAGGGAAGGGTCAGCAGGCCCGTCTGATTTACCATTTTCCATACCTGTTTCAGACGTAGAAAATGGTCTAAATGTAAGACAGCTAGGAAGCTGTCTTACATTCAGAACTGCCGCTGGATGCCCCAAAGTAATGGAGAGGCCGGCGCCTCTTAATAACTTTGGCGGATCCACCGTAAGCTACAGTATGGGCCTTTATTAAGACCGGTGTCTAAAACACCGGTCTTAATAAATGTGCCCCATAAAGTCAAGCGATCAAAAAGTTGTATGTACCCCAAAATGGTACCAATGAAAGAGTCACCTCATCCTGTGAAAAAACAAGCCCTTACACAAGACCATAGCCAGAAAAATGTAAAAAAATATGGCTGTAAGAAAATGGCAACACAAAAACATGATTTTTTCCCCCAAAAAATGCTCTGATTGTCTAAAACTTAAACAAAAAAACCGCGTCCATAATGACCCACTCTATAAATATATAACATGACCTACCCCATCAGATGACCTCTAAAAAAAAAACTTACACCAAAACAGCTTTTTTTTGTCACCTCGCCTCCCAAAACACATATCATCAAAAAGTCTTATGTACCCCAAAATGGTACTGATAAAAAGTACAGTCCATCCATTGGACATTTACGTTGGCAGAAAAATTTAATGTTATAGATGTTAGTATATGGTGAAAAAAGTGATTTTATTATGCAAAAGTAGTAAAACATGAAAAAAAAAACCATAATTTATTTGGTATTACCATAATCGTATCAACCTGCAGAATAAAGTTATCATATCATACATACCACAAGGTGAACCTCATAAAAAACACTGACAGAATTTCAATTCTTGCCCACCTCACGTCCCAAAAAAAACCAATCAGAAAGCCAAATGTACCCCCAAAATGTTGCCAATAAAAACTACAGCTTGTCCTACAAAAAATAAGCCCTCACACTGTTCAGTCAACAAAAAAATAAAAACACTATGGCTCTTAACCCCTTCACTACCGAGCCACTTTTCACCTTAAATCTCAGGCCGATTTTTGCAAATCTGACTTGTCAATTTATGTGGTAATAACTTTAAAACACTTTTACTTATCCAGGCCATTCTGAGATTGTTTTCTCGTTACATATTGTACTTCATGACAGTGGTAAAATTGAGTTAAAAAAATGGAATTTTTATTTATAAAAAAAATACAGAATTTACCAAAAATGTTGAAAAATTAGCACATTTTCAAATTTCAATTTTTCTACTTTTATAATAGATAGTAATAACTCCAAAAATAGTTACTACTTTGCATTCCCCATATGTCTACTTCATGTTTAGATAATTTTGTGAATGTCATTTTTTTTTGGGGGGGGACGTTAGAATGCTTAGGCCCCTTGCAGACGAGCGTGTCCGGATTAGGTCCGGATGCGTTGCGTCTCCGATCAGGGAAAATTGTGCGAGTAGGTACGCAATTGCAGTCAGTTTTGACTGCGATTGCGTTCCGATGTTCAGTTTTTATCGCGCTGGTGCAATGCGTGATAATAAACTGACTGTGGTACCCAGACCTCAACCCGGACTTCTTCACTGAAGTTCGGCTTTGGGATCGGTATTCTGTATATTTTATTATTTTATTATTTATGGTTATAATGGAAAATAATAGCATGCTTTAATTCTGAATGCTACGTGAAAGGTCCATTGTGGGGTTAAAAATATATATTTTTTTAACTCATCTCATTCACTTGATCGCACAGCCAGGCTGGTCTTCTTTCTTCTTCTTCTTACAGGACCTGGCTGGAAAAGGACCTTCAGGGACGTCATCGCGTGGAGAGCGGTGAAGTCAGCGCAGGTCCTGCTGAATGAAGATAGAAGATCACTGAAGGTCCTTTTCCAGCCAGGTCCGTCCTGCAAGAAGAAGAAGAAGAAAGAAGACCAGCCCGGCTGCGCGATTAAGTGGAGGAGGGGAGTTAAAATTTTTTTTATTTTTAACCCCACAATGGACCTTTTACTCAGCATTCAGAATTAAAGAATACTATTATTTTCCATTATAACCATGTTATAATGGAAAATAATAAAGTAAATGGGGTCCCGGGTAACTCATCCCTCGTCTCCTTAGCAACCAAGCATGAAAATCGTATTGCATCCGCACTGGCATGCGGATGCTTGCGATTTTCACGCATCCCCATTCATTTCTATGGGGCCTGCATTGCGTGAAAAGCGCAGAATATAGAACATGCTGCGATTTTCACGCAACACACAAGTGATGCATGAAAATCACAGCTCATCTGAACAGCCCCATTGAAGTGAATGGGTCCGGATTCAGTGCGGGTGCAATGCGTTCACCTCACGCTTTGCACCCGCGCGAAATTCTCGCCCATGTGAAAGGGGCCTTAGATGTTTAGAAGCAAATCTTGAAATTTTTCAGAAATTTTCCAAAACCCACTTTTTAAGGACCAGTTCAGGTCTGAAGTCACTTTGTGAGGCTTACATAATAGAAACCACCTAAAAATTACCCCATTCTAGAAACTACACGCCTCAAGGTATTCAAAACTGATTTTACAAACTTTGTTAACCCTTTAGGTGTTCCACAAGAATTAATAGAAAATGGAGATGAAATTTCAGAATTTCACTTGTTTGGCAGATTTTCGATTTTAATAAAAAAAAATTCCACTAAGGCCTGCTGCACACGAACTTATTTTTTTGCGGTCCGCAAAAACGGGTCCCGTTTTTCCGTGACCGTTTTTTCGTCCGTGGGTCTTCCTTGATTTTTGGAGGATCCACGGACATGAAAAAAAAGTCGTTTTGGTGTCCGCCTGGCCGTGCGGAGCCAAACGGATCCGTCCTGAATTACAATGCAAGTCAATGGGGATGGATCCGTTTGACGTTGACACAATATGGTGCCATTTCAAACGGATCCGTCCCTATTGACTTTCAATGTAAAGTCTGGAGTCCCTTTTATACCATCGGATCAGAGTTTTCTCCAATCCGATGGTATATTTTAACTTGAAGCGTCCCCATCACCATGGGAACGCCCCTATGTTAGAATATACTGTCGGATATGAGTTAGATCGTGAAACCTCATTTCCGACAGTATATTCTAACACAGAGGCGTTCCCATGGTGATGGGGACGCTTCTAGTTAGAATATACTACAAACTGTGTACATGATTGCCCCCTGCTGCCTAGCAGCATCCGATCTCTTACAGGGGGCCGTGATCAGCACAATTAACCCCTCAAGTGCCGCACCTGAAGGGGTTAATTGTACTATCATATCCCCCTGTAAGAGATCAGGGCTGCCAGGCAGCAGGGGGCAGACCCCCCGCTCCCCAGTTTGAATATCATTGGTGGCCAGTGCGCCCCCCCCCCTTCCTCCCTCTATTGTAATAAATCGTTGGTGGCACAGTGTGCGCCCCCCCCGCCCCCCTCCCTCTATTGTAATAAATCGTTGGTGGCACAGTGTGCCCCCCCCCCCATCTCCCTCTATAGCATTAACATTGGTGGCCAGTGTGCGGCCTATCCCCCCCCCGATCATTGGTGGCAGCGGGTTACTAGCAATAGTACAATAGTAAAAGATTCATACTTACCTGGGAGCTGCGATGTTCGTGTCTGGCCGGGAGCTCCTCCTACTGGTAAGTGACAGTTCATTTAGCAATGCGCCGCACAGACCTGAGGCTGTCACTTACCAGTAGGTGGAGCTCCCGGCCGGACACGAACATCGCAGCAGCCGGTAAGTATGAATCTTCTACTATTGTACTATTGCTATGTAACCATGGCAACCAGGACTGTAGTAGCGTCCTGGTTGCCATGGTTACCGATCGGAGCCCCAGCGATTAAACTGGGACTCCGATCGGAACTCCGCTGCCACCAATGATGATGGGGGGGGGGGGGATGGGAGGCCGCACACTGGCCACCAATGTTGTTAATGCTATAGAGGGAGGGGGGGGCCGATGGGGGGCGCACACTGTGCCACCAACGAATTATTACAATAGAGGGAGGGAGGGGGGGGTGCACACTGTGCCACCAACGAATAATTACAATAGGGGGGGGGGGCCGCACTGGCCATCAATGATATTCAAACTGGGGAGGGGGGGGGTCTGCCCCCTGCTGCCTGGCAGCCCTGATCTCTTACAGGGGGATATGATAGTACAATTAACCCTTTCAGGTGCTGCACCTGAAGGGGTTAATTGTGCTGATCACGGCCCCCTGTAAGAGATCGGGTGCTGCCAGGCAGCAGGGGGCAGTCTTGTACACAGTTTGTAGTGTATTCTAACTAGAAGCGTCCCCATCACCATGGGAACGCTTCTGTGTTAGAATATACTGTCGGTTCTGAGTTTTCGCGAAGTGAAAACTCAGCTTTGAAAAAGCTTTATGCAGACGGATCTTCGGATCCGTCTGTATAAAAACTAACCTATGGCCACGGATCACGGACACGGATGCCAATCTTGTGTGCATCCGTGTTCTTTCACGGACCCATTGACTTGAATGGGTCCGTGAACCGTTGGCCGTGAAAAAAATAGGACAGGTCCTATTTTTTTCACGGCCATGAAACACGGATCACGGATGCGGCTGCAAAACGGTGCATTTTCCGTTTTTTCCACGGACCCATTGAAAGTCAATGGGTCCGCGAAAAAAAACGGAAAACGGCACAACGGCCACGGGTGCACACAACGGTCGTGTGCAGGAGGCCTAACAAAGCAACGGTTAACAGCCAAACAAAACTCAATATTTATTGCCCTGATTCTGTAGTTTACTGAAACAACCCATATGTAGTCGTAAACTGCTGTACAGGCAGACGGCATTGTGCAGAAGGAAAGGAACGCCATATGGTTTTTGGAAAGGAGATTTCACTGGGATAATTTTAAGCAGCCTTGTCACATTTGAAGACCCCCTGATGCATCACTAGAGTAGAAACTCCAAAAAAGTGACCCCATTTTGGAAACTACGGGATAGGGTGGCAGTTTTGTTGGTACTATTTTAGGGTACATATGATTTTTGGTTGCTCTATATTACACTTTTTGTGAGGCATGGTAACAAAAAATAGCTGTTTTGGTACCGTTTTTATTTTTTGTTATTTACAACGTTCATCTGACAGGTTATGTGCTATTTTTATGGAGCAGGTTGTTACGGACGCGACAATACCAAATTTGTTTCAGTTTTACATAGTAAAGCATTTTTGGAAAAAAAGTTTTTTAGTGTCTCCATATTCTGAAAGACATATATTATTTTTTTTTGGGTTACTGTCATGTAGGGGCTCATTTTTTGCGGGATGAGACGACAGTTTCATTGGTACTATTTTAGGGTGCATATGACTTTTTGGTCGCTTGCTATAGCACTTTTTGTGATGTAAGGTGACAAAATATAGCTTTTTTTACACTTTTTTTATTTTTATTTTTTTATGGTGTTCATCTGTAGAGTTAGTTCATGTGATATTTTTATACAGCAGGTTCTTACGGACGCGGCGGTACCTAATATGTATACTTTTATTTATTTATTTATGTTTTACACAATAAAAGCATATTTGAATTTAATAAATCATGTTTTAGTGTCTCCATAGTCTGAGAGCCATATATATATATTTTTTTCTGGGCAATTGTCTTAGGTAGGGGCTCATATTTTGCAGGATGAGGTGACGGTTAGATTGGTACTATTTTGGGGGACATGCGCCTTTTTGATCGCTTGGTGTTGCACTTTTAGTGATGTAAGTTGACCAAAAAAAATATTTTTGCAGTTTTTATTTTATTTTTGGGACGGTGTTCATCTGATTAGGTCATGTGATATTTTTATAGAGCCGGTTGATATGGATGCGGCGATACCTAATATGTCTACTTTTCTTTTTTTTCCCTATTTCTTTTACAAATATTTTTTTTTTTACTTTTTTTGGGGAAAAGGATGCTTTTTTTTTTTTACTTAAAGCTTTACTTTTATTTTTTTTTACTTTTTGTTTTCTCCCACTCTGGCACTTCAACTTTTGGGGGTCTGATCCCCTTTACAATTCATTACAATACTTCTGTAGGGGTACCTCAAGGTCTCTTCAAATACAACATGGTTACCAAAGACCATTCAAGCAAAATCTGCCTTGCAAAAACGATATGGCGCTCCTGCCTTCTGCGCCATGCCATGTGCCCATACAAGGGTTTACAACCACATATGGGGTATTTATGTAAACTACAGAATCGGGTAATAAATATTGAGGTTTGTTTTTTGTTAACCCTTGATGTGTTACTGGAAAAAAAAATTAAATCTGCAAAAAAATTTGACATTTTGAAATTTCACCTCCATTGTGCTCTTATTCCTGCGGAATACCTAAAGGGTTAAGAACATTTCTAAAATCAGTTTTGAATAGTTTGAGGGGTGTAGTTTTTAAAATGGGTTTTTATGGTTGGTTTCTATTATGTAAGCCCCTCAAAGTGACTTCAGAACTGAACTGATGTATAAAAAGTTGATTTTGGAAATGTTCTTGAAAATTTAAAAAATTGCTTCTAAAATTCTAAGCCTAACATCCTAAATTTTTTTAATATAATTATCAAAATGATGCCAAAATAAATTAGACATATGGTGAACGTTAATGAATAACTATTTTATGAGGTATCACTATCTATCTTAAAAGCAGAGTGATTCAAATTTCAAAAATAGTGAATTTCTCCAATTTCTTAGTAAACTTTTTTTTTTATAAAAGTAAAACATATTGACTCTTATTTACCATTAATATGATGTACAATGTGTCACAAAAAACATCTCATAATGGCTTCGATAAGTAAAAGCATTAGACAGTTCTTACCACATAAATTGACGCGTCAGATTCGCAAAATTAGGCTTGGTCAGGAAGGGGGTAAATGGCCTGGGCCTATTATGTAAAAGGCTCCCATGATCCTTGGCAAACAGGTGATTTTGCTGGAGGAAGTTGCCATCGGCTGATCATTTGCCCTGCAGGCTCCCTGATGGGATAACCTCTTTATGCCAAGAATAAAAAATATAACACTCTTGCATAGCCGTTCATCAGAACATCCTGACAGGACAGAAACACATGAGCTGTATGAATGATGTTATGACTCCATGAGGAGTTGCTTGTGTACATCCTGTCTTCATTCATTGGTTTGTTCTTTGCTTGTATCATACTAAGTGGTATCTGTACTGAAAAGTATCAATGTCACTGCTTCTATTGGCCCGACGAACATATGGCAGTCGTGGCCTTTCAGCCTGGCAAAGTTGGGAGACAGGAGCTGCTTTCCTTTATAACTGTGGCTCCACGGTTACTGTGGAGAACCGCAGAATAGCTGTTTTAGGCTCAATTCACAATTCCGTAGAATGGGTCCGCATCCGTTCGGCAATTATCCGGAACGGGTGCGGACCCATTCATTCTCTATGGGGCCGGAAGAGATGTGGAGAGCACACAATGTGCTCTCCGCATCCGCATTTCCGGAGAGCGCCCCTGATCTTCCGGTCCGCAGCTCCGCAAGAAAATAGAGCATGTCCTATTCTTGTTCGCAATTGCGGACAAGAATAGGCTTTTTTTATGGGGGTGCCGGCCGGGTGTATTGCAGATCCGCAATTTGACAGATTCCCTCAAAGGAAAGTAAATAACCAGTGACCATAGGTTTTTCACTGTGAGGCCCTTGCAAAGTAACTCCTCTTAAAGAGGACCCTTCAACACTCCTGACATTCCTGTTTTAATAACTTCATGCATTCCCCATGTAATAATAATTCTGGAGCATCTATTGTTATGTCTATATGTTGTGCCATTCCTTTATTATTCCTGCTAGAAGTTATGAATTAATTGCTAGCAGTCTGCAGTAAGGGTACAGAGGGGTGTACTTGGGGGTGTGTCCCTGCACAGACTCACTCTATCCAATCAGTGCTACCATTTTCAGACTGTGCAGGTACACACCCCCAACTGGTTACCTCCCCTCTGTACCATTACTGCAGACTGCTAGCACTTCATTCATAACTTCTAGTAGAAATAATAAAGGAATGGCACAACATAGAGCCATAAGAATAGATGTTCCAGAATTGTTATTACACGGGGAATGCATGAAGCAATTAAAATAAGCATGTAAGGAGTGGTGACAGGTCCTCTTTAACTCAGTTTTCTCATACATGTTACCCAGTAATGTTCAGATTTTAGGGCCAGTTGACTGCAGTTCTTGCTCAACACTACGCAATGTGGATTTTAGTTGTATCTGGTAACATACAATATATATTGAATCTTGGAAAAAAAGGAATTTAAATAATGAAAATCTTCCTTTCTTTTCTAATTAGCAGTGGGATATAGGGCTTTGCAGGAATCTGTATACTTCAAATGCATCAAATTTTTTAAGCATTTTTCTTCTGGACCACACAAAATCCCTGTTAACATCTACTTCCCTTAGTCAGGAGGGTGAGCCTACAAAAATTGTGGGCATTTTATCAAATATGTCAGTGGAAAATACAAGGGTGTGTAGAGATTTCTTTACGTATACTCATTTCGTGCTCTGGGTGTTAGTGGATACGATGACTGCATGGGTGAGATAATCTGATATGATTATGATGCATCTGTCTCTGCTGAAAAGACTCAGCTGTGAAGTCTATACTGTCATGCTGTAATTGCTGGAGAGTTATGAACATTTGAGGACATGCTAGACGTCAGTATCTTTCTGTAACCAATGTGTTAATGTAAAGCCCTTCAAGATGTGGATTTGGAGAACAGATTTCTGATCGTAATGGAAGGCTCTAACAATAAGAATGTGAGCCAGCTGGTAAAATTAGGGTGAGGTGGGATGACAATGCCAAAATGGGTCCTGTGGTACATCAAATGCATCACTGACCATTACTAGTGACTGTGACTTCTCACTCTTGGCCCAAAATGAAAAATTGTGAGAAATCCAGTGAAAAAAAGAAATGTGTGATAACAGTATACCAGTCTGATTATGGAAAGGAACATAGAGTATTACCTGGAGTAGCTGTATTGCATAAAGAGAAGACCTTTTTGGTTTATCTCTTTTGGCACAGTAAGGCCTCTTTCACACGGGCGAGTTTTCCGCGCGGGTGCAATGCGTGAGGTGAACGCATTGCACCCGCACTGAATCTGGACCCATTCATTTCTATGGGGCTGTGCACATGAGCGGTGATTTTCACGCATCACTTGTGCGTTGCGTGAAAATCGCAGCATGCTCTATATTGTGCGTTTTTCACGCAACGCAGGCCCCATAGAAGTGAATGGGGCTGCGTGAAAATCTCAAGCATCCGTAAGCAAGTGCGGATTCGGTGCGATTTTCACGCATGGTTGCTAGGAGACGATCGGGATGGGGACCCGATCTTTATTATTTTCCCTTATAACATGGTCCTTTCACTTTGGGGGCTCCTTTGTTTAAAATAGGAGCGGGTAAAAGAGGTAGTACTCACACCTGACATTACTGGCATATCCTAGCAAAGTCTGAGGTGACACAAGCCCTTTATATGGTGGGCACTAGTAAACTATAAAGCACACTCGGGCAGCGCGAACAAGTGGATGAGGTGAGTCCGGGTTCGGGTCTGGGTACCAAACAAGCCGATTTTTCTCACGCGCGTGCAAAATGCATTAAAACGCTTTGCACTCTCTCCCCAGCCTATATACATTTATAGTCCTTGACAGGACTCCATTCCATTCCCCCCCTTCGTACACTAGCTGCATCCTTCCTGCCTCATCATTGATCTGACTCCATCCGACAACATATTGTAAAAAATTTGTTAGTCCTGCATTAAGACTTGCTTTCCAATGTGACGTTTATGTTTATTAATTACTTCACTAGGAGGTTGCATCCTCCCTATTCATTTGTATGATGATTTACTTAAATAGACATTTTTAAAATAAAAAACAAACAAAAAAAAAACGCTTTGCACGCGAGGGGAAAAAATCAAGCATTTTCCCGCACGTCACCCGCAACGCCTGTGTGAAAGAGGCCTAAGGGTACAGCCTCATGGGGCCGAAGTTCCACTGCAGATTTGCTGCATTTTCATGCAAAATCCATACCGAATCTGCAGCACAAATCTGCGCGTGTTACCTGTGGATTTGTGATTGATTTTAATGCGGATTTGCTGCTGCAGCATGTCAGTTGATGCTGCAAATGTTTAAATCCGCACCGCAGGTCATTTTATGCTGCAGCAAAACACTGCCGATTTGGAGCCGCAGTAGCAAATCTGTAGCTCTTTTGGATCATGTAGGCGAGGGAGGGAATAGTAAGAATTATGCTCCTTTATACAGTATATAACAGAAAAAGGGGTTGGCCAATCTCACACATTGATGGCAAATCACTAGGATATGTCTTGTAGGTGCAGGACTCACCTCTGGGCTGAGTCCCATAGAAGTAAATGGAGAGCACACTGCACAAGTGCAGCCACCTCTCCATTCAGAGCTTGGCTATTTGCGTTACTCCCATACAAGTGACTGAAGGGTGGCCGCGCTTGTGCAGTGCGCACTGGTTTAATTCAGAGGCCCTGTTCTAGAGATAGGTACAGATCCCAGAGGTGGGACCTGCACATATCTGATATTGGTGGCATATCCTAGTGATATCTTTCCTTCACCCTCCATTCCATTGATTAAGGTGGTACATATAGGTGTGTGTTCCTCCTCTCATTGGTTGCTTGGTGTACACAGAGGTAACTAGGAGCAGCTCAGATTTTATCATTAGAGTGAGGGCTTATTCCATATACAAACCGGATTCCAAAAAAGTTGGGACACTATACAAATCGTGAATAAAAATTGAATGCAATGATGTGGAGGTGCCAACTTCTAATATTTTATTCAGAATAGAACATAAATCACGGAACAAAAGTTTAAACTGAGAAAATGTACCATTTTAAGGGAAAAAGTTGGGACAAGGCCATTTTCACCACTGTGTGGCATCTCCCCTTCTTCTTACAACACTCAACAGACGTCTGGGGACCGAGGAGACCAGTTTCTCAAGTTTAGAAATAGGAATGCTCTCCCATTCTTGTCTAATACAGGCCTCTAACTGTTCAATCGTCTTGGGCCTTCTTTGTTGCACCTTCCTTTTTATGATGCGCCAAATGTTCTCTATAGGGGAAAGATCTGGACTGCAGACTGGCCATTTCAGTACCCGGATCCTTCTCCTACGCAGCCATGATGTTGTGATTGATGCAGAATGTGGTCTGGCATTATCTTGTTGAAAAATGCAGGGTCTTCCCTAAAAGAGATGACGTCTGGATGGGAGCATATGTTGTTCTAGAACCTGAATATATTTTTCTGCATTGATGGTGCCTTTCCAGACATGCAAGCTGCCCATGCCACACGCACTCATGCAACCCCATACCATCAGAGATGCAGGCTTCTGAACTGAGCGTTGATAACAACTTGGGTTGTCCTTGTCCTCTTTGGTCCGGATGACATGGCGTCCCAGATTTCCAAAAAGAACTTCGAATCGCGACTCTTCTGACCACAGAACAGTCTTCCACTTTGCCACACTCCATTTTAAATGATCCCTGGCCCAGTGAAAACGCCTGAGCTTGTGGATCTTGCTTAGAAATGGCTTCTTCTTTGCACTGTAGAGTTTCAGCTGGCAACGGCGGATGGCACGGTGGATTGTGTTCACTGACAATGGTTTCTGGAAGTATTCCTGAGCCCATTCTGTGATTTCCTTTACAGTAGCATTCCTGTTTGTGGTGCAGTGTCGTTTAGGGGGCCGGAGATCACGGGCATCCAGTATGGTTTTACGGCCTTGACCCTTACGCACAGAGATTGTTCCAGATTCTCTGAATCTTCGGATGATGTTATGCACAGTTGATGATCATAGATGCAAAGTCTGCAATTTTTCGCTGGGTAACACCTTTCTGATATTGCTCCACTATCTTTCTGCACAACATTGTGGGAATTGGTGATCCTCTACCCATCTTGGCTTCTGAGAGACACTGCCACTCTGAGAAGCTCTTTTTATACCCAATCATGTTGCCAATTGACCTAATTAGTGTTATTTGGTCTTCCAGCTCTTTGTTATGCTCAAATTTACTTTTTCCAGCCTCTTATTGCTACTTGTCCCAACTTTTTGGGGATTTGTTGACACCGTGAAAATTGGAATCAACGTATTTTTCCTTTAAAATGATACATTTACTCGGATTAAACGTTTGATCTGTCATCTACGTTCTATTACAAATAAAATATTGACATTTGCCATCTCCACATCATTGCATTCAGTTTTTATTCACAATTTGTTTAGTGTCCCAACTTTTTTGGAATCCGGTTTGTATTATGTTTGCATCTATTGTTTTAGTGCATTATTTTTCGTGACTTTATAAATGTAGCCATACACATCCGCATATTTACTATCATATTGTGCAGGATATTTAGTATCTTTTTTCAGTGATTTTTTTGGCCTATCGCATCACCTGATCTAACTTCTCTCCATATATAACCCATTTATCATAATTTTTATGAACCTGATCCTTCACCAAACTCTCCACCACACCCATGCACCCAGAAGCAATACATATGAATATCGCCTGGTGACTGGCTTATGCAGCTTTATTTCTACTCCCAAATTTTCCCAACATGGCTGGGCCATGGCACAAAAAAAGCACTTTTTCCTTTTGTGTCACCCCTATCTCCTCATAGACTATAAGCTCTTGCGAGAAGGGCCCTCATTCCTCTTGTTCTAATTATTGACTTGTCTGTTGCTAAGCTATGTATGACTGTTTGTACATGAACTCCTGAATTGTAAAGCTCTTTGGAATATGTTGGTGCAATATTAATAAAGATTATTATAATATGCCACCAATGTGTGAGATGGGCCAACCCCTTTAAGTCATAGGTCACAGCAGAGGCATACAGGTTACAAAACATAAATTGATTGCATAAATCGATAGCACAAGCGACCACAGTAAACTTTGTAATATTTCTTCTGTAATATTGTCTAATATGTATTCTCAGACAGAAATGTCTAGTTCTCCTGTTACCAGCTGTTTACCTGTAACAGCCACCTACCCTGCTTACCTATGCCCGTGGCAACACCCTTATCACCGATCAGGATGGACCGTCTCTGCAGGAGAAACATATTACACATGTCAGTTCAAGTCTATGTAGAGGGGAGGGGGAGAAGTGAGCAGAAACTGGCAGGCATTGACAAAGAGAGACTGCAAAGCTACAGTGGCATACAAAAGTTTGCTCACCCCTGGTCAAAACTACTGTTACTGTGAACAGTTAAGCAAGTTGAAGATGAAATTATCTCCAAAAGGCATAACGTTAAAGATGACACATTCTCTATGTCTATTTTCATCTTTTACATTTTCAAAATAACAAAAAAGGAAAAGGACCCAAAGCAAAAGTTTGGGCACCCTCTATGGCTAGTGCCTAGTAGCACCCCTTTTGGCAAGTATACAACAATTCTTGTTTGAGGGATTTTCATCCACTCTTCCTTGCAAAAGTCTTGCAGTTCTTTGAGATTCCTGGGCTGTCTAGCACTGCTCTTTTGTGGTCTATCCACAGATTTTCAGTGATGTTCAGATCAGGGGATTGTGAGGGCCATGCTAAAACCTTCAGCTTCTGCCTTTTGAGGTAGTGGGATTGTGGATTTTGAGGTGTATTTAGGATCATTATCCATTTGTAGAAGCCATCCTCTTTTTAACTTCAGCTTTTTTACAGTTGGTGTTATGTTTGGGTCACTACCAGCGCCAGCAGACACGATTCTTTGTGAACCTGCCGACAGCCAGTTGCCAGGAAGACAGTCTGATCTCCCACGTCAGGTGTTCTGACATCATAGGTCGCATGAGCCGGGCGTGTCACTTGACCAAGCAGTGCATCACTTGACTAGGAAGTGCAGAGTATTTAAAGAGGCAATCTGCTGGTCACAAATTGAGGTTCAATATACCTCACTAGTGTTTTGACCTCCTGACTTCTGACTTTGGCTACTCCTCTTGACACTGATTCTTGGATTCTTTTCTGCATCTTCTGGTTTGACCCTGGCTTGGTTCTTGGGCTCACTTCTGCCTGATATATTTGGACCTGGACTTGACTGCTTGTGTATGACCTTGACATGGTATTGTTTAGTGATCTGTTTTCTGATTTGGCTTCATTGTTCTCTCTTGGTTTGGATCTAGTACGTTTGACTTTGAGTACTTTGGTTCTGGGTTTTTCTCAGTTTTTGTGTGCCTGCCTGTTGCTTTGCTTTGTTTTTTCCCCTCTGCTTTCCTTTTCTCGCCTAGCACGTAAATAAGCAGGGACCGTCAACCAGTTGTGGTTTGCCACTTATGGTGGTCGTGCAAGTAGGCAGGCGCAGAGATGCACATAGAATTTAGGGTTCACTTGTTCCCCCCGTGACAGTCTGCTTTCAGAATTTGCTGGAATTTCATTGAATCCATTCTTCCCTCTACTCGTGAAATGTTTCCTGAGCCATTGGCTGCAGAACAACCCCATAGCATTATTAATCCACTCCCATACTTAAAGAGGTTATTCAGCATATAAAGCATGCCCCCCAATGCCTGGGCCCCACAAATTATACTTACCCCCCTACCCAGCACCCGCAAAGCTCCTCTTCCTTACACAGCCAGTGCTGTGGTTGAGGGGCCCGGGCATTGGGGGGCATGTTTTACACGTTGGATAACCCCTTTGGGAGAGGTGTTCTTTTCAAAAATATTTGCTCATTGTGACCACAAAGTTCTATTTTCACATCATCGGTCCACAGGACTCGTTTCCAAAATGCATCAGGCTTGTTTAGATGTTCTTTTGCAAACTTCTGATGCTGAATTTTGTGGTGAGGATGCAGGAGAGGCTTTCTTCTGATGACTCTTGCATGAATGCCAAATTTGTGCAGGGGTCGATGAACAGTAGAACAATGGCTCTGAATGTCTTAAAAAGTAATACTGACTGATTCTCTGATGTCTCCATGTCTCTTGACAGTATCTGCTTTTCCTGGTCCCTCTCAACACAGAATGTGATCACTCAGCCAATCACTGATAATAGGCTGAGCACTCACATTTTCTTGTGGGATGTAAGCGAGGGACATATTCAGAAGCCAACAAATAGGTCTTTTTGGAAGTTGATGTGTTGGAAGCAAGAAGGTAGGCAGACAATGTCATAGAGCAGCAGGAAATGCTAGCAGAATGCTTTGGTGTATAGGGAGAGGCATTACTAGTAGAAAGAGGGAGGTGCTCATGCCGCTCTACAGAGCACTAGTGAGACCTCATTTGGAGTATTGTGCTCAGTACTGGAGACCATATCTCCAGAAGGATATTGATACTTTGGAGAGAGTTCAGAGAAGAGCTACTAAACTGGTACATGGATTGCAGGATAAAACTTACCAGTAAAGATTAAAGGACCTTAACATGTATAGCTTGGAAGAAAGACGAGACAGAGGGGATATGATAGAAACTTTTAAATACATAAAGGGAATCAACAAGGTAAAAGAGGAAAGAATATTTAAAAGAAGAAAAACTGCTACAAGAGGACATAGTTTTAAATTAGAGGGGCAAAGGTTTAAAAGTAATATCAGGAAGTATTACTTTACTGAGAGAGTAGTGGATGCATGGAATAGCCTTCCTGCAGAAGTGGTAGCTGCAAATACAGTGAAGGAGTTTAAGCATGCATGGGATAGGCATAAGGCCATCCTTTATATAAGATAGGGCCAGGGGCTATCCATAGTACTCAGTATATTGGGCAGACTAGATGGGCCAAATGGTTCTTATCTGCCGACACATTCTATGTTTCTATGTAAGAAAAATTGGCAAACATAAGGATCTTATCAACTCTAACAATGGTCAAATTGTGATGGGCCAGAGCATCTCAAAAACAGCAGGTCTTGTGGAGTATTCTTGATCTAGCTTGCAGTGTTTGGTGAATCTTGCGCACATAACGGAGAGGACCTCCAAAACGCAAGCGCAGTTTACAGCAGCATAACGGAGTTGCCAGGGAGGTGGGGGAGTTTACTCATGCAAACTAGAGATTCGGAATCATTGTCAGTAGTACTACAGTACTGCAGTTAACAGTGCTTGAGGGAGGTGACAGACTTTAAGACTGTTATACATTCCAATCTTCCAATTCATACTATGTTTAAGGAAAATGCCCAAAATGTATTAATAACTTCACTTAATAATGTAAAATGCAGTAGACTTATGCTATAATTTACGCCATGATAGCAATCTGTCGGCCCGTAGTAGGGCCCACCCACTCCTGCTAAACCCTGCACACTTGTCCCGCCACTTTTCAAAAGTGGCGAGAGGTGTAAAAAGTCGAAAATTAATAGCTTTTGTACACTATAAGGCCTCATGCACAAGACCGTTTTTTTTTTAAGGTCCGCAAAAACGGGGTCCGTAGGTCCGTGATCCGTGACCGTTTTTTCGTCCGTGGGTCTTCCTTGATTTTTGGAGGATCCACGGACATGAAAAAAAAAGTGGTTTTGGTGTCCGCCTGGCCGTGCGGAGCCAAACTGATCCGTCCTGAATTACAATGCAAGTCAATGGGGACAGATCAGTTTGACGTTGACACAATATGGTGCAATTGCAAACGGATCCATCCCCCATTGACTTTCATTGTAAAGTCAGGAGTTCCTTTTATACCATCGGATCAGAGTTTTCTCCAATCTGATGGTATATTTTAACTTGAAGCGTCCCCATCACCATGGGAATGCCTCTATGTTAGAATATACCATCGGATTTGAGTTAGATCGTGAAACTCAGATCCGACAGTATATTCTAACACAGAGGCATTCCCATGGTGATGGGGACGCTTCAGGTTAAAATATACTAAATATACTAAAAGAACTGTGTACATGACTGCCCCCTTTATTTAACTCATTGTTGGCGAGTGCGGCCCCCCTCCCTCCCCTGTAGTACTGTAGATTCATTGGTGGCTAGTGGGCCCCCCCTCTCTCCCCCTCCTTATTAAAATCTCCCCCCCTATCATTGGTGGCAGCGGAGAGTAACGATCGGAATCCCAGTTTAATCGCTGGGGCTCCGATCGGTAACCAGGGCGCTACTGCAGTCCTGGTTGCCATGGTTACTTAGCAATTTTTAGAAGCATTATACTTACCTGCGAGCTGCGATGTCTGTGACCGGCCGGGCGCTCCTCCTACTGGTAAGTGAAAGGTCTGTGCGGCGCATTGCTTATAGCACAGACCTGTCACTTACCAGTAGGAGGAGCGCCCGGCCGGTCACAGACATCGCAGCTCGCAGTTAAGTATAATGCTTCTAAAAATTGCTAAGTAACCATGGCAACCAGGACTGCAGTAGTGTCCTGGTTGCCATGGTTACCGATCGGAGCGGGGAGGGAGGGGGGGCCGGCCGCACTGGCCACCAATGTGATAACTACAGGGGAGGGAGGGGGGCCCACCGCACTGGCCACCAATGTGTTAAATACAAGGGAGGGAGGGGGGTGTGCCCCCTCCTGCCTGGCAGCACATGATCTCTTACAGGGGGCTATGATACGCACAATTAACCCCTCAGGTGCAGCACCTGAGGGGTTAATTGTGCGGATCACAGCCCCCTGTAAGAGATCGGGTGCTGCCAGGCAGCAGGGGGCAGTCATGTACACAGTTCAAAGTAGGGCTGAAACGATTCATCGATTTAATCGATGTAATCTAGGCAAAAAAATCCTCGATGCAGTTTTTCTGCATCGAGGATTCGTTTAAATCACATGACCACGGAGCGTGAGTGAAATTAAGCTTCTCACTCACCGCTCCGTGGCCTCCCGTCGGCACTGCGCTGCAGGACCTTGCGTTGACACATCGTCAGCGCGCTGGATGACGCTGTGTGTGACGTCAGGTCCCCAGTGCATGCTGGGATGAAGACGCGTCTCCTGCGGACTCCGTGTGTCGGCGCACTCTGCACTGAAAGGTAAGTATAAAGTTAGCGGGGGGAGGGGGGAGTGGCGGCGGTAAATTGGTGGCACCTGTGATTTGGCAGTCGGAAAATAATACTGCAGTGCCATAAATATACAGGCATAGATAAGTATTGCACTGACGAAATATGCGGTAAATTGGTGGCACCTGTGATTTGGCATGGGGAGATGGGGGCACCTGTGTATTTGCATGGGCTGGGGAAAACGGGGACACCTGTGATTTGGCATGGGGAAATGTGGGCATCTGTGGTTTGGCATGTATAAAGTTATTGGCGTTAGAGGGGTTAATGGGAGCACCTATGATTTGCCATGTATAAAAGTATTGGTGGGGGGCACCTGTGATTAGGCACTCGGAAGGTTGATCTGGGGGAGTGGGGGACATGGTGGATGGCATGGAGGCACTGGGAAAGGGGGACATCATGGCAATCTGGATGCAGGGGCTGATGGCAGTGCCATCATGGGGGCACTAGGGGACATGGCATGGAGGGGCTGCTGATCTGATGGCACTGAGGGACATGGTGGATGGTATAGGAGGCACTGGGGAAGGGGGACATCATGGCAATCTGGATGCAGGGGCTGATGGCAGTGCCATCATGGGGGCACTAGGGGACATGGCATGGAGGGGCTGCTGATCTGATGGCACTGGGGGACATGGCGTATGGCATAGGAGGCACTGGGGAAGGGGGACATCATGGCAATCTGGATGGAGGGGCTGATGGCAGTGCCATCATGGGGGCACTGGGGAACATGGCATGGAGGGGCTGCTGAACTGATGGCACTGGGAAAGGGGGACATTTTTATAAAGCAATACATTATTTTAAGAAGGTTTTTCTTATTAGATTACTCGATGAATTGAGAAATATAATCGATAGAATACTCGATTACTAAAATATTCGTTTACTGCAGCCCTAGTTCAAAGTATATTCTAACTAGAAGCGTCCCCATCCCTATGGGAACGCCTCTGTGTTAGAATATACTGTCAGATCTGAGTTTTCACGAAGTGAAAACTCAGCTCTGAAAAAGCTTTTATGCAGACGGATCAGCGGATCTGTCTGTGTGAAAGTAGCCTACGGCCTTGGACGCGGATGCCAATCTCGTGTGCATCCGTGTTTTTTCACGGACCCATTGACTTGAATGGGTCCGTGAACCGTTGTCCGTCAAAAAAATAGGACAGGTCATATTTTTTTGACGGACAGGAAACACGGATGCGGCTGCAAAACGGAGCATTTTCCGATTTTTCCACTGACCCATTCAAAGTCAATGGGTCCACGGAAAACTGCACAACGGCCACGGATGCACACAACGGTCGTGTGCATGAGGCCTAAAAGTGATGCTGTTTTAGTGTCCTTATAATCATACTGAAGAAAGTTAACATACAGTGAGAATTGTGTAAAAAAAAAACGCATAATGAAGAGCCTTAATAGGTTGTGTCTGTTACGTACAGTGAGTGTAGGACCACTGTGCCAACTAACCAGTTTGGCTTTGGGCTAAACCTTAGGGCATTGTCCTGGCATTTCCCTGGTATTCACCCTTTAACTCCTTTACAGGGATCTAGACTTTTCTGCAGGCAACCAACCAGGCTGCTACCTCCTGGAGTAGTCCTGGTATAGTTGGCTGTCTATACAGGCAAAAGCGTAGTCTGGGGAAGGCTGAGTACTTGCGTATTCCAAATAGCAGTTCCAAGTTCAGGACAGGCTGAAAGGTAGGCAGGCAATGTCATAGAGCAGCAGGAAATGCTAGCAGAATGCTTGGGTGTATAGGGAGAGGCATTACCAGTAGAAAGAGGGAGGTGCTCATGCCGCTCTACAGAGCACTAGTGAGACCTCATTTGGAGTATTGTGCTCAGTACTGGAGACCATATCTCCAGAAGGATATTGATACTTTGGAGAGAGTTCAGAGAAGAGCTACTAAACTGGTACATGGATTGCAGGATAAAACTTACCAGGAAAGGTTAAAGGACCTTAACATGTATAGCTTGGAAGAAAGACGAGACAGAGGGGATATGATAGAAACTTTTAAATACATAAAGGGAATCAACAAGGTAAAAGAGGAGAGAATATTTAAAAGAAGAAAAACTGCTACAAGAGGACATAGTTTTAAATTAGAGGGGCAAAGGTTTAAAAGCAATATCAGGAAGTATTACTTTACTGAGAGAGTAGTGGATGCATGGAATAGCCTTCCTGCAGAAGTGGTAGCTGCAAATACAGTGGAGGAGTTTAAGCGTGCATGGGATAGGCATAAGGCCATTCTTCATATAAGATAGGGCCAGGGGCTATCCATAGTATTTAGTATATTGGGCAGACTGGATGGGCCAAATGGTTCTTATCTGCCGACACATTCTATGAGTACATGCATAATCCAGGTCACAGCTCCAAGGTTGGGGCAGGCAGCAAGGATCAGAATCGCAAGACAAATAAGGTTTGGTACACGGATATCCAGATGAGATCACCTTCATTGGTACTGGCAAGGAATAACCTCAAAGCTCAGGCAAGGAGATGGAACCACAGCCCAGCTAAATAGGGAGGCTGATCAGCAACTTAACCAGCACCTGGACAGGGGCAGGGGGAAATCTTTAACTCTCTAAGTGCTGAAGGAAACTTCACATAGCTCTAATCCTAATTCACACAGAGAGAGCGACGCATGCGCCTGCCCAATGGACACAGAACGCCAGAGAGACAGTATCCTTAAGTTATGTTGAGAAGATGGATTTTGAAAATCTGCCACCAAAATCAGCATTGAATCCGCACTGATTTTAAAAGCATGTCTTTTGCGCGTTTTGGACATGTGGATTTTGAGCGGTGTATACTGCAATGCAAAACTACATTTACAGCTAGCCGTTTTTGGCGCCAATCTTCTCAATGAGAGGTTCAGAGTGAATTCTGCCCCAAAATAAGTGCTGCATTTCATTGAAATGAATGGACTGCTTGGAGTCTTTTTTTGCCGCTGATTCTAATAATGAAAAACATGCCAAAATCAGTGCCAAAAGACTCTGTGAGGGGGTCCTTAAAGGGGCTCTTCGTGGAGTCTGATACTGATAACTTAATCCTTGGGATAGCTCATTAGTATCAGATTGGTGGGTGTCTTTTACTCCCTGCACCCTTGCAGATCAGCTCATTAAAGGATCTGCTGCACTCTGGCAAAAGCTGCACCCCTTTCATTGTTCACCAGTCTAAAGGTACTTTCTCACTAGCGTTTTTTGATTCCAGCAGGCAGTTCTGGCAACGGAACTGACCGCCGGATCCGGCAAGCAGTGTACAAACGGAAAGGATTTTTTTCCGGATCCGTTAGACGGATTAGGTGAAATACCAGATCCGTCTCATCCGGTATCATCCGGAATAACGGATCCGGTATTTCATTTTTTTCAAAGATCAAAAGCAAAAAATAGCTCTTCCTATGTCCCGACGCATGCGCAGACCAGAAAACGGGATCTGGCAATTTCCAGGAACACTTGGTACCGGATCCGGCATTAATACATCTCTATGGAAATTAATGCCATATCCGGCAAGTTCGGTATTGTTTCGGGATTTTAGCCGGAAAAAATACTGCAGCATGCTTCGGTATTTTGGCCGGTCAAATACTGTACAAGGGACGGAACGGAAGACATCCTGATGCATAGTGAACAGATTGCTTTCTATTCAGAATGCATTAGGACAAAACTGATGCTTTTTTCCCCCGGTATTAAGACCCTTTACCGGATTTCAATACCGGAAAAGAATAATGCTAATGTGAAAGTACCCATAGCTGCGTTGGGTGTCAGCTGTGTCTGGTATTGCAGCTCAGGGCCATTAACCTGAATCAGACTGAGTTGAAAAGACCTGTAGTGCTAGGCACAGCAGCTACAAAATTTACATCCATAAAAGAAGGGGATGCAGCACTCTTTGGGGCAATGTTGCCCCTACAATCAACTGATCCTGCAGGTGCCATGAGTTGGACCTTTACCAATCTGATATTATTGGCATACTGTAAGGATGGACCATCAATACCAGATTAACAGAAAAAACCTTTGAGGGGTTAAATGTCTTTTCTGGAAGTAGTCATCAATATCTGATCGGTTAGGGCATGACTGCAGTACCCCTACCAATCAGCTGTTTGATCGGTGTGCCATCATCTCTTCCTAGGCCAGTGACATCAAGTTCATTAGTCACATGACGTAGAGATTAATTGCCAAAGAGAGTAAAACCAACCCTAAAATGTTCTTCAATTATATAAATGTTAAAAAGTATAAAGCTGAAGGTGTTGGCCCTTTAAAGAGTAATGAGGGGGGAGTCGCAGAGAGCGACGAGGAGAAAGCAAAGCTGTTAAATATTTTTTTCTCCAATGTATTCACTGAGGAAAATAAATTGTCAGATGACATGCAGAATGCAAAAATAAATTCCCCATTAAAAGTGTCCTGTCTGACCCAGGAAGAAGTACATCAGCGGCTTAAAAAGATTAAAATAGACAAATCGCCAGGACCGGATGGCATACACCCCCGTATCCTAAAGGAATTAAGTAATGTCATAGCCAGACCCTTATTTCTGATATTTGCAGACTCTATACTGACAGGGAATGTCCCACAGGATTGGCGCGTGGCATATGTGGTGCCAATATTCAAAAAGGGGCCAAAAACAGAGCCTGGAAACTATAGGCCGGTAAGTTTAACATCTGTTGTGGGTAAACTGTTTGAAGGTTTTCTGAGAGATGCTATATTAGAGCATCTCAACGGAAATAAGCAAATAACGCCATATCAGCATGGCTTCGTGAGGGATCGGTCATGTCAAACTAATTTAATCAGTTTCTATGAGGAGGTAAGTTCTAGACTTGACAGCGGCGAATCAATGGATGTCGTATATCTGGACTTCTCCAAAGCATTTGACACTGTACCGCATAAAAGGTTAGTATATAAAATGAGAATGCTCGGACTGGGAGAAAACATCTGTATGTGGGTAAGTAACTGGCTGAGTGATAGAAAACAGAGGGTGGTTATTAATGGTACACATTCAGATTGGGTCACTGTCACTAGTGGGGTACCTCAGGGGTCAGTATTGGGCCCTATTCTCTTCAATATATTTATTAATGATCTTGTAGAAGGCTTGCATAGTAAAGTATCAATTTTCGCAGATGACACTAAACTGTGTAAAGTAATTTACACTGAAGAGGACAGTATACTACTACAGAGGGATCTGGATAGATTGGAGGCTTGGGCAGATAAGTGGCAGATGAGGTTTAACACTGATAAATGTAAGGTTATGCACATGGGAAGGAAAAATGCAAGTCACCCGTACATACTAAATGGTAAAACACTCGGTAACACTGACATGGAAAAGGATCTAGGAATTTTAATAAACAGCAAACTAAACAGCAAAAACCAGTGTCAGGCAGCTGCTGCCAAGGCCAACAAGATAATGGGTTGCATCAAAAGGGGCATAGATTCCCGTGATATGAACATAGTCCTACCACTTTACAAATCGCTAGTCAGACCACACATGGAGTACTGTGTACAGTTCTGGGCTCCTGTAAACAAGGCAGACATAGCAGAGCTAGAGAGGGTTCAGAGGAGGGCAACTAAAGTAATAACTGGAATGGGGCAACTACAGTACCCTGAAAGATTATCAAAATTAGGGTTATTCACTTTAGAAAAAAGACGACTGAGGGGAGATCTAATTAATATGTATAAATATATCAGGGGTCAGTACAGAGATCTATCCCATCAGCTATTTATCCCCAGGACTGTGACTGTGACGAGGGGACATCCTCTGCGTCTGGAGGAAAGAAGGTTTGTACACAAACATAGAAGAGGATTCTTTACGGTAAGAGCAGTGAGACTATGGAACTCTCTGCCTGAGGAGGTGGTGATGGTGAGTGCAATAAATGAATTCAAGAGGGGCCTGGATGTGTTTCTAGAGCTTAATAATATTACAGGCTATAGCTACTAGAGAGGGGTCGTTGATCCAGGGAGTTATTCTGATTGGAGTCGGGAAGAAATTTTTTATTCCCCTAAAGTGGAGAAAATTGGCTTCTACCTCACAGGGTTTTTTGCCTTCCTCTGGATCAACTTGCAGGATAACAGGCCGAACTGGATGGACAAATGTCTTTTTTCGGCCTTATGTACTATGTTACTACTATGTTACTATGTTACTATGTATGTGCAGTCCAATTTAAGGGAATAGGTTTGAGCTGCAATATCAAGCACAGCCGCTATACAATGTACGAACCTGTGCTTGATGTGCTGTGAGGAGCTCACAGCGCTCACCAGAGCACCGCAGCCTCTATAAACAGCTTATCGGTGGCAGTGCTAGGTGTCGGACCTCCACTAATCAAATATTGATGATCTATCCTGAAGATAGGTCATATTGTACTTCCAGAAAACCTCTTAGGGCTCTTTCACACCTGCGTTATTGTCTTCCGGCATAGAGTTCCGTCGTCGGGGCTCTATGCCGGAAGAATCCTGATCAGGATTATCCTAATGCATTCTGAATGGAGAGTAATCCGTTCAGGATGCATCAGGATGTCTTCAGTTCCGGTACGGAACGTTTGTTGGCCGGAGAAAATACCGCAGCATGCTGCGCTTTTTGCTCCGGCCAAAAATCCGGAACACTTGCCGCAAGGCCGGATCCGGAATTAATGCCCATTGGAAGGCATTGATCCGGATCCGGCCTTAAGCTAAACGTCGTTTCGGCGCATTGCCGGAGCCGACATTTAGCTTTTTCAGAGTGGTTACCATGGCTGCCGGGACGCTAAAGTCCTGACAGCCATGGTAAGTGTAGTGGGGAGCGGGGGAGCAGTGTACTTACCGTCCGTGCGGCTCCCCGGGCGCTCCAGAGTGACGTCAGGGCGCCCCAAGCGCATGGATCACGTGATCGCATGGATCACGTCATCCATGCGCATGGGGCGCTCTGACGTCATTCTGGAGCGCCCCGGGAGCCGCACGGACTGTAAGTATACCGCTCCCCCGCTCCCCGCTCCTACTATGGCAACCAGGACTTTAATAGCGTCCTGGGTGCCATAGTAACACTGAAAGCATTTGGAAGACGGTTCCGTCTTCAAATGCTTTCAGTACACTTGCGTTTTTCCGGATCCGGAGTGTAATTCCGGCAAGTGGAGTACACGCCGGATCCGGACAACGCAAGTGTGAAAGAGGCCTTACAGTCTTAAATGAGTTCCCTCTCCCTATCCAATAGCACAGTAGGCTGCCCACACTGTCTGCTCATTGTTCATTCTTGCCCATGACATAGGCCAAAAAGCAAAGTGTTTTTTGTCTATGAATGAGTAGGTGGAGAGATATGTACAGTGCCTTGAAAAAGTATTCATACCCCTTGAACTTTTTCACATTTTTTCACATTACACCCATAAACTTAAATGTGGGATTTTATGTGATAGACCAACACAAAGTAGGCAGTATGTGTGATGTGAAGAGAAATGGTACATACGGTAGTTTAATAAATAAAAATCTGGAAAGTTTGGCATGCATTTGTAGGACTACATTTCACTGCAATTACAGCTGCAAATCTTTTGGGTTATGTCTCTACCAGCCTTTCCCAACTAGAGGCTGACATTTTTACCCATTCTTCTTTGCAAAATAGCTGAAGCTCAGTCAGATTGGATGGAGAGCGTCTGTGAACCTCAATTTTCACACCTTGAACAGATTGTCAGTGGGATTTAGGTCTGGGCCATTCTAACACATAAATATGCTTTGCTCTAAACCATTCTATTGTAGCTTTGGCTGTATGTTTATGGTTGTTGTCCTGCTGGAAAGTGAACCTCCGCCCCAGTCTCAAGTCTTTTGCAGCCTCTACCAGGTTTTCCTCCTGGATTGCCCTGTATTTAGCTCCATCCATCTTCCCATCAATTCTGACCAGCTTCCCTGACCTGCTGAAGAACAGCATCCCCACAGCATGATGCTACCACCACCATGTTTCACGGTGGGGATGTTGTGTTTCAAGTGATGAGCAGTGTTAGTTTTCCACCACACATAGCATTTTTCATTTGGGCCAAAAAGTTTAACTTTGGTCTCATCTGACCAGAGCACCTACTTCCACATGTTTGCTGTATCCCCTACATGGCTTGGCAAATGGGACTTTCTTGTGGCTTGCTTTCAAAAATGGCTTTCTTGCCACTCTTCCATTAAGATATGACTGAATACGGATATATTTACCTTTAGCTAGTTCAGGAGTTCACAGAAGCATACATATAAAAATATATTTTTATTGATACATAGATATAGAAAAGTCCTAAATATAATTCAAAAGTTAAAAAAATGATTGTCCCTAAACATAACATTACCCATATCTACAATCGTTGGTTAGCCTTGCAGTCACGGGTCCGTGGTATACGGACAGGAAGCTGCCAATATAGCTGAACAACAACAAAAATCTACAGCTAACCCCGAATGAGAAACTTAGTGCAAAAAATACGTACAAAAAATAAAACCTGGAACCTATGAGACAAATCAATTCTCAAGTTAGTAATCTCCTATTTTTCAAGGGGTTAGCTGACTACGATTGTAGATATGGGTAATGTTATGTTTAGGGGCAATTATTTTTGTGAATTATAAAATTAGACTTATGATGTTTTTTATATCTATATATCAATAAAAATATATTTTTATAGGTATGCTTCTGTGAGTTTGGGATATTTTTTTTATAACCTAAGGGCTTATTTAAACGACCTTATGGCACCGGCCGTGTGAACTCTGTGCTGCTGATGCGTTCCCATTGACTTGAATGGGTCAGCGATCCGCAAAGTTTGGCAAAAGATAGGACACATCCTATCTTTTGCAGAGCAGAGGCACGGATCAGAAGCCCATAGAAACACTCGGAAGTGCGTTCATGGACTTTTGGGTCCGTGCTTTTCATTCATATGTTTCATAAAGTAATATGCAAGTCTATACAAATACAGCAGAATAAACACACACTCTTGGTGAGTTATCACATCTAGTTAACGCGTTATGACTGTGACTGTTAACTCTGCTACATCTGTATGTAAAGAGGACCTTTCACCATTTTTTTTCTTTATAAAAGTAATACTTCATACTGTAGTTCAGGTTCAGGAGATGCCATCTCGCTGTTTTTTTTTCATGATCCTCTCTTCCGTTGTGCCGTTATGCCTCTCACTTGGTTTTGGTGCCTGATATGCTAAATAATATAATACAGGAAAGAGGAGACATCAGCTTTTCTCAGTGGGCGTCTCCTTCTCCCTGACTGTGACGCTGTCCAGGAGCTGTTCTCATGAGATTTGGTAAATCTCACGAGAACAGACTATGTAAGTGAGCATGGTACTTGCTGTACTCACTTACATACAGTAGCCTGTTCTTGCGAGATTAACCAAATCTTATGATCTATTACTGAAATGATCTCAGCAGGTCCTTTAATGACAGCAATGAAATGCAGTGGAAAGGTTTTTTGGGGATTAAGTTAATTTTCATGGCAAAAAAGGACTATGCAATTCATCTGATCACTCTTCATAACATTCTGGACTATATGCAAATAGCTATTATAAAAATTTAAGCAGCAACTTTTCCAATTTCCAATATTTATGTAATTCTCAAAACTTTTGGCCATGACTGTACACATGACCGACACCCCAGGGTGTACAAGAGATAGGGCAAATCAATACTTGCATCCTACCTAGGAGGAAGTTCCAAGTGGAGTCCCCACTAATGTATGTGCGTAACCAGAGTTATACACCTCGGCCCCGCCCCCAGCGTGCATCACGCATGTCCTGAGATGTGTCTCTGAGATCACTACTCAGGAATGTGGTCTTATCAACAAAATGGGGGGGGGGGGGGGGGTATCCCTGACCCACTATATAACAAGGAATATCTTACACAGAATACTAAAAGTAATATAAAAGAGACAAAATTAAAGGGGACAGAAACTATCAGTACTTAAAAATACCCTTACAATACAGGCGCCAAAACCGAACAGGGGGCATAGTGAGGCAACAGAGGAGCGGATGATGGAATACAATACTGAGATGGCATCTCCTGAACCTAGACTACAGTATGAGGTATTGTTTTTTTAAAGAAAAAACTGGTGACAGGACCTCTTTAATGTGGCTAAACAACACTTTCTTGCATACATATAGCCAGTTATATTTTATAGTAGTAGCTTTCCCTATGAAATATATTTGGATGTGTTGACCTTTTTCACATGTACTATGCTTGAGGCAATCTTGTCTGCCAAGATAAACATACATTACAATTATCTGTTCTTTATTAGAAGTCTCTCCCTATTATATAACAATACTCTTCATTGTTTCTCAGCAATCAATTTAAAGGGTTAGGCAGTAAAACAGTAGGCAGTAAAAAAAAATATAGGAATGGTGAAATACTTGTACTCCATTCACACCTCCGTATAATGGGTCTGGATTTGTTCCGCAACATTGCGGAAAAGATCCGGACCCATTCATTTTCAATGGGGCCGGAAGAAATGCGGACAGCACACAGTGTGCTGTCCGCATCCGCGTTTCCGGTGTGCGGCCCCGATCTTCCGGTCCGCGACTCCCAAAAAAAATTGAACATGTCCTATTCTTGTCCACAATAGCGGACAAGAATAGGCATTGGGGTGCCGGCCCATGTGTATTGCGGATCCACAATTCACAAAGGACGTGTGAATGGGGTTAGTGTTGTCATGGATCAGTGGGTATGGATCCACTGTGCCAATTAAGGCCACTTTCACATATGCGTTTAAACTATCCCACAGGATGTTTTGGCAGACGAACATCCTGCTGGAGTTCATTGTATCCGGCATAGCCACATAATGTCGTTCACCGCCAGAGCCCATTTACTATAATGGGAACTGCTGGGGATCCAGCTGGTTTCCGGCATTACTGCTGGGATTTGTCTGGACAAAAACTAGTGCAAACTCTGTTTTTTTGGCCGGCTGAATCACGCCACTAATGCCGGAAACAGGCTGTATCCCCACTGTGTCATATTATAGTAAATGGGGTTTGGCGGTGTCAGGGCTATGTCAGATATGATGAACTTGTCAGGCTGTTCCTGTGCCAGATAGTTTAATATGTGAAAGTAGCCTAACTGGTTTTGCTTTGGGTTAAACCCTAAGGCCCCTTTCACACGGGCGAGTATTCCGTGCGGATGTGATGCGTGAGGTGAACGCATTGCACCCGCACTGAATACCGACCCATTCATTTCTATGGGGCTGTTCACATGAGCGGTGATTTTCACGCATCACTTATGCGCTGTGTGAAAATCGCAGCATGCTCTATATTCTGCGTTTTTCACGCAACGCAGGCCCCATAGAAGTGAATGGGGTTGCGTGAAAATCGCAAGCATCCGCAAGCAAGTGCGGATGCGGTGCGATTTTCACGCACGGTTGCTAGGAGACGATCGGGATGGAGACCCAATCATTATTATTTTCCCTTATAACATGGTTATAAGGGAAAATAAAAGCATTCTGAATACAGAATGCATAGTAAAACAGCGCTGAAGGGGTTAAAAAAAATAATTTAATTCACCTTAGTCCACTTGATCGCGTAGCCCGGCATCTCCTTCTGTCTCCTTTGTTGAATAGGACCTGTGGTGAGCATTAAATACAGGAACAGGATCTTTGATGACGTCACTCCGGTCATCACATGATCCATCACATGATCTTTTACCATGGTGATGGATCATGTGATGACCAGAGTGACGTCATCAAAGGTCCTTGACCTGTAATGGACGCTCACTACAGGTCCTGTTCAGCAAAGGAGACAGAAAGAGATGACGGAATCGCGATCAAGTGGACTAAGGTGAGTTAAATTATTATTATTTTTTTTTTTAACCCCTCCAGCACTGTTTTACTAAGGCCTCATGCACACGACCGTATTTTTTTGCGGTCCGCAAAAACGGTTTCCGTTTTTCCGTGATCCATGACCGTTTTTTCGTCCGTGGGTCTTCCTTGATTTTTGGAGGATCGTTTTGGTGTCCGCCTGGCCGTGTGCGGAGCCAAACGGATCCGTCCTGAATTACAATGCAAGTCAATGGGGACGGATCCGTTTGACGTTGACACAATATGGTGCAATTTCAAATGGATCCGTCCCTCATTGACTTTCAATGTAAAGTCAGGAGTTAATATACCAAAGGATCGGAGTTTTCTCCAATCCGATGGCATATTTTAACTTGAAGCGTCCCCATCACCATGGGAACGCCTCTATGTTAGAATATACTGTCGGATATGAGTTAGATCGTGAAACTCAAATCCGACAGTATATTCTAGCACAGAGGCGTTCCCATGGTGATGGGGACGCTTCAGGTTAGAATATAGAATATACTAAAAGAACTGTGTACATGACTGCCCCCTGCTGCCTGGCAGGTGCTGCCAGGCAGCAGGGGGGAGCCCCCCCCCTGTAGTTAACACATTGGTGGCCAGTGCGGCCGGCCCCCCCCTCCCTCCCCTGTAGTTAACTCGTTGGTGGCCAGTGCGGCCGCCCCCCCCCCTCCCTCCCCTGTAGTTAACTCGTTGGTGGCCAGTGGGCCCTCTCCCCTCCCTCCCCCTCCTAATTAAAATCTCCCCCCCTATCATTGGTGGCAGCGGAGAGTACCGGTCGTAGTCCCAGTGTAATCGCTGGGGCTCCGATCGGTAACCATGGCAACCAGGATGCTACTGCAGTCCCGGTTGCCATGGTTACTTAGCAATTTGTAGAAGCATTATACTTACCTGCGAGCTGCGATGTCTGCATCCGTCCGGGAGCTCCTCCTACTGGTAAGTGACAGGTCATTAAGCAATGCGCGCACAGACCTGTCACTTACCAGTAGGAGGAGCTCCCGGCCGGACGCAGACATCGCAGCTCGCAGGTAAGTATAATGCTTCTACAAATTGCTAAGTAACCATGGCAACCGGGACTGCAGTAGCGTCCTGGTTGCCATGGTTACCGATCGGAGCCCCAGCGATTAAACTGGGACTCCGATCGGTACTCTCCGCTGCCACCAATGATAGGGGGGGAGATATTAATTAGGAGGGGGAGGGAGGGGAGAGGGCCCACTGGCCACCAACAAGTTAACTACAGGGGAGGGAGGGGGGCCGGCCGCACTGGCCACCAACGAGTTAACTACAGGGGAGGGAGGGGGGCCGGCCGCACTGGCCACCAACGAGTTAACTACAGGGGAGGGAGGGGGGGGGGGCGGCCGCACTGGCCACCAATGTGTTAACTACAGGGGGGGGGGCTGCCCCCTGCTGCCTGAGAGCACCTGCCAGGCAGCAGGGGGCAGTCATGTACACAGTTCTTTTAGTATATTCTAACCTGAAGCGTCCCCATCACCATGGGAACGCCTCTGTGTTAGAATATACTGTCGGATCTGAGTTTTCACGAAGTGAAAACTCAGCTCTGAAAAAGCTTTTATGCAGACGGATCTTCGGATCCATCTGTATTAAAGTAACCTACGGCCACGGATTACGGACACGGATGCCAATCTTGTGTGCATCTGTGTTCTTTCACGGACCCATTGACTTGAATAGGTCCGTGAACCGTTGTCCGTCAAAAAAATAGGACAGGATACACGGATAACGGTCTCGGGTGCAAAACGGTGCATTTTCCGATTTTTCCACGGACCCATTGAAAGTCAATAAGTCCGCGAATAAAAAACGGAAACGGCACAACGGCCACGGATGCACACAACGGTCGTGTGCATGAGGCCTAAGCATTCTGTATTCAGAATGCTATTATTTTCCCTTATAGCCATGTTATAAGGGAAAATAATACAATCTACAGAACACCGATCTTTCCTTAGGGTCCATTCACAGATCCGCAAAACACCGGGCCAGCCCATAGCAACCAATCAGATTCCACCTTTCATATTTGACTGCTCCTTTGGAAAATGAAAGGTGGACTCTGATTGGTTGCTATGGGCAGCTAAACCACTTCTACTTTACACCAGTTTGATAAATGACCCCAATAGTTTGTAAGGCCTGTCATCCTGCAAGTTGATCCAGAGGAAGGCAAAAAAAACAACCATGTGAGATAGAAGCCAATCCCCCTCACTTCAGGGGAAAAAAATTCCTTCCCGACTCCAATCAGGCAGTCAGAATAACTCCATGGATCAATGACCCTTCTCTAGTAGCTATAACCTGTAATATTATTACACTCCAGAAATACATCCAGGCCCCTCTTTTAGCAAATTCACCATCACCACCTCCTCAGGCAGAGAGTTCCATAGTCTCACAGCACTTACCGTAAAGAATCCTCATCTATGTTTGTGTAGAAACCTTCTTTCCTCCAGACACAGAGGATGTCCCCTCGTCACATTCACAGTCCTGGGAATAAATAGATGATGGGATAGATCTCTGTACTGCCCCTGATATATTTATACATAGTAATTAGAGCTCTCCTCAGTCGTCTTTTTTCTAAACTGAATAACCCTTATTTTGATAATCTTTCTGGGTACTGTAGTCCACCCGTTCCAGTTATTACTTTAGTTGCCCTCCTCTGAACCCTTTCCAGCTCTGCTATGACTTCCTTGTTCACAGGAGCCCAGAACTGTACACAGTACTCCATGTGTGGTCTGACTAGTGATTTGTAAAGTGGCAGAACTATGTTCTCATCATGGACATCTATGCCCCTTTTGATGTAACCCATTATCTTATTCACCTTGGCAGCGGCTGCCTGACACTAAGTCCTTTTCCATGTCAGTGTTACCCAGTGTTTTACCATTTAGTATGTACCGGTGACTTGCATTATTCCTTCCCATGTGCTTAACCTTTGTCAGTGTTAAACCTCATCTGCCACTTCTCTGCCCAAGCCTCCAATCTATCCAGATCCATCTGTAGCAGTATACTGTCCTCTTCAGTGTTAATTACTTTACACAGTTTAGTGTTATCTGCGAAGATTGAAATTTTCCTATGCAAGCCTTCTACAAGATCATTAATAAATATATTGGAGAGAATAGGGCCCAATACTGACCCCTGTCGTACCCCACTGGTGACGGTGACCCAATCTGAGTGTGTAACGTTAATAACCACCCTCTATTTTCTATCACTGAGCCAGTTACTTACCCACATACAGACATTTTCTCCCAGTCCAAGCATTCTCATATACTAACCTTTTATGTGGTACAGTATCAAATGCTTTGGAGAAGTCAAGATATATGACATCCTTTGATTTTCCGCGGTCAAGTCTAGAACTTACTTTGACATGACAGATCCCGCATAAAGCCATGATGATATGGTGTTATTTACTTATTTTCATTGAGGTACTCCAAGATAGCATCTCTTAGAATACCTTCAAACAGTTTACCCACAACTTATGTTAAACTTACTGGACTATAGTTTCCAGGCTCTGTTTGTGACCCCTTTTTTTAATATTGGCACCAGATTTGCTAAGCGCTATTTCTGTGGAAAACTATCCGAAATAAGGGTCTGTCTATGACATTACTTAATTCTCTTATTAAACAGGGGCATATGCCATCTGGTCCTGTGATTTGTCTATTTTCATCTTTTTGAGACACTGCTGCACTTCATCCTGGGTCAGACAGGGCACTTTTAATGGTGAATTTACTTTTACACTCTGCATTTTATCTGCCAGTTCATATTCCTCAGTGAATACGGTGGAGAAAAAAATATATAATAGATTCGCTTTCTCCTCATCGCTCTTTACAACTCCTTGGGCCAACACTTTCAGGTTTAAACCATTTATATAATTGAAGAACATTTTAGAGTTAGTTTTACTCTTTGGTAATAAGTCTCTCTGTCTCCATCTTGGCTGCTTTTATCTGTCTCTTACATATTCAATTTTTTCCTTAGTTTTTCAATGCATCCTCGCTACCTTCCTGTTTTAGTGATTTAAATGCTTTATTTTTGTCATTTATTGCTTCCTTTACATTTTCTATTTATCCAGATAGTTTTTTTCTTGTTCCTCACCCCTTTATTCCCATAAGGTATCTACCACTCACAATTAGAGTTAAGGATGCTTTTAAAAATATCCTATTTTGTGGCTGCATTTTTATTTTTGAGGACATTGTCCCAGTTAGTGAAGCTAATGGCCTCTCTTAGCTGGTCAAATTTCATAGTTGTTTTCTAAGGACAGTCATATAATGAAAAAGAAAAACCTTTAAAAACATATTTATCATAAAAACCTGGTTGAAATAATATTCCCTTATTGCGAGAAAGATAAGGCAAAGACATGACTTCCTCTCCCAGCGACTTCATGTGCAGTAAATAATGCTGCCATCTTTCTGTCAGTCTGTATTACTAGAAGAGATCTAATAATCACGAAGTTACTTTTAGAAACTGATGCACAAAACAGCTGCCAAACTCACTACTTAGCAGAGCCACAAAAATAGAAAGCCATGTGACATGAGTGGACATCATTTTGTTTTGGCTCGTATGTACCAGTGAGTAATTTATCGCCCCCATATAAACACTGCACTGAATACAGTATGATCAGAAACGTCATATTACACACCACTACAACATTTAAAGTGGACAAACACTATATCCCTAAGGCCTCATGCAAGTGCTCCAATATATTCGCGATTGCGCTAATCGGCAGTGATTAGAATATTTTATCGCACTACGTGCATCTTCACATTTTAGCAAGTCTGACTACAGATTACTGATTGGTGCACTATGTATTGTTGTGAACTTGACATTGCTTCCTTCTCATTGCCCACAAGCAAGAAGCAGAGAGGAGTCATGTGTTCAGATGGAAGAAAATTCTGAATATTCGATATAATGAATATATAGCACTATATTCTTAATATTTGCGAATTCTTGAAGTGGCGATATTCGCAATAAAAATTTGCTATTCGAATATTTGCGCTCAACATTAATATTGATTACTGATCCTCAGGATAGGTCACTAAGATCTGATTGGTGAGGCCGCATCCCCACTGTTCATTGCAAACTCCTGCATTGGAACTAGCACTTTGAATGAAACAGGAAGAACAGCTCTGTTCAAAGTGTAGTGGCCATGCTGGGGTACTGCAGCGTAAGCTCCCACTCAAGTGAATGGGAGTTGAGCTGCAGTAACCCCGCATGGCCACTACACTTTGAATGGAGCAGTGCTTCCTGTATCATTCAGAGTGCAGGAGGCTGCAGGGTACAGCTGGTTGGTATGGGAGCAGGGGATAAGACCCTCCATGCTTGGATATTAATGACCTGAGGATTGGTAATCGATATCAGGATCCTTTAACCTATTTGTAAAATGAAGAATCCTGTAGTTCAGACTGGAAGTAAAATGCTGTCTTTCTGCTTTGTTTCGTTTTTATAAGGGTTTATCGTTTTCCCGTGGATGAGTTCAGGTGGAAATTCAACTTCACAACCTGAAACAAGAAGTTTTCCATGCCGCGACTACATAGAAAACTGCTCAGGTAATTTAACTGGAATTTCCTGGTGTCTAAATGACAATAATATTCAGATGAGTGAATGGGGAAAACATTTATAAAATGTTTAAGGTGGACCAAAAACTGAAAACTGTTTTCTGAGACAATAAAAAAAAATCACCAAAGGAAGCAAATGTGATAAAATAATAAGAGAAGTTACACTTACCTGTAAAATTCCCCTCCACTCCAACGCTGTCACTTCGGTTTATTTCACTGTACCAATGATGTGCCTGTATACTCACGTGATCCGCTGCAGCCTATCATTGGATTCAGCACAAGATTGTTATGGCCAGTGATTGGGTGAAGTCGTCATGTGAGTATACAGGCATAAACAACGGGCACTGGAACTCCGGTGCTGGAGTGTTAACAGTTAAGGGGTTTTCTGGGATTTTAATATTGATGACCTATCCTCAGCATAGGTCATCAATATCAGAATGGCGGGGGTCCGACACCTGGTACCCCGCCAATCAGCTGGTTAAAGAGAAGGCCACGCTCTGTGCGAACACTGCCTTCTCCTCATTGTTTACCTGTTCGCAGTCGACAGCGCAGCGATGAGCACGTGTACAAAGTAATTACAATATGTCCCATTCCCTTCTATGGGATGGCTCCTTCCTATTCAAGTGTATAGGAACAAGCTGCACCATAGAAGTGAATGGGACATATTGTAATTACAGCTTTTTACCGCTGGGGTGTCGACGGCGAGCAGGTAAACAATGAAGGGAAGGCTGCGCTAGCATAAAACACGGCTTTTTCTTCAACCAGCTGATCGGCGGGGGTGCCGGGTGTCAGACCTCCACCAATCTGATATTGATGACATGTCCTGAGGATAGGTCATCAATATTAAAATCCCTGAAACCCCTGTAAGTATAGCTTTTTTGTTATGTCATCACATTTCCTCCCTCATCATGACAGTGACACTTACATATGTTTATATACTGAATAGGGATATCCACACATATTTATTTTTGTGTGTGCGGTTCATGTGTGTTTTTATTTAAAGATAGTATATGCGTGTGCAGGGTGATATATCTACCGTGTTGAACAGAGTCAAACACTTGCAGTATAGACCCCAAAGACAAAATGAGGGAAAACGAGCGCCAAACCCTGTGTCAAAGAACAGTTGAAAAATAAAAAATGGAATAGGAGTAGAAGGCACCAATTGCAGTGATAACTACTATGTTGCACAAAATATATCATGAAGCATTAGCGTGGAGTAAGGATAATGGGTACTCCGGATAGAAGAACCTGGATACACAAGGCTAGTTGAGAAGGGACCGACTAAAACCATGTAAGCATAGTAAAAATAATAATATAGTAAAAATAATATAAATAGTATAGTAAAATTTGTGTAAACAATGTGGAGTGCCCCTTACGACAGTTACACACAGATGAATAAATAAAACTCACTTCACTGGGGGGTAGTCATCAGGATAAGCATAATACACCTGTGACTTGAACCCCCCCGGCCAGGATCGCATGTAGAATCGTAGTGATGGAAGGCAGCAAAAATCCAGTGCTTCTGATCAATCACCTTTAATATGCATATGTGGCTCGACGCGTTTCGGGGACAACAATTCCCCTTCCTCAGGAGCATTACATAACCAAATGACAATAAAGTAAAAGAATTTATACCTTGATAACCCTGAAAAGGGCGCGTTTTTCAAAAGACCGGAAGTGGTATGACGCCGCTTCTGGTATTTGGAACGCATATGCGTACCATATACAAATAAAGCATCTTGAATAATAGTGGTAAAACATCAAGTAATGTAGTGTGTAATACAAAACGAGCTAGATATATCCAGAGTTGCCCTTTGTATGGAAGAACTATGTCTAGCAACTCAGATATATCGGACCGGAAATGCCCCTGACTTCCGCTCTGTGGACCGCAAAGAGATGCGCTCCACCAGGGACCAGAGACAGGGGTCCGGTGGCAATATCTACAAATACTACAAGTTCCTCTATCTAACCGTGGGGATTACTTGCCGGAATATTCAAAAGTCCTGTGAATTGTTGCGTCGGGACAGGACGGTCCGGACCGGAAGTGTACCCGACTTCCGCTCTGTGGAACGCACCTAATGCGCTCCAACAGAGACAGGAGCCAGGGTTTCCGGTCCGTGACATCAAGGCTCCGGCGGAACGCACAGTGCGGGTCAAAAAAGACCCATGATGTTTAGCAATTGATGCCAAAGGAAGAAAGTGGCATATAAAAATGCCAGTAATGCACAGATATAATAATATGGTATACAATGGGCATGGAAACATGCATATATATATAAAAGTAGGTATAAAAGACTCTTTCTATAAAAATATACATATACGTATATATATACATATGAAATAAAATATATAAGTGGAAATAATAATAATAATAGTATTAGTAATGAATAATTAATTAATAAATAGTAAATGAAACACTGATGAAATCTAAAATAAAATGATAAAAAGGAAAAAATAAGATATTAATGGATAATGGATAAAGAATTAATTAGTAAGTATAAAATTAGTAAACTTAATAACATATTAATGGATAATGAATAAAGAATTAATTAGTAAGTATAAAATTAGTAAACTTAATAACATGTACAAATAAGTGAATAAAAGTCGGGTCACATTATCATTTCTTTACTAAAGGGTGGCGCTCTGCATTGGGTATTTGGGTATTTATACCTACTTTAGGCAGTAGGTCTGAGTAACGGACACAGTGTATCGATGCAAAAAATCACAGGAATATAGTGGATCCATAACTATTTTTATTATTGGTATTTTGGTTTTCGGTATTTTAGTTATCCGAGTAACACGCAATTTCGATAGTGGAATTTTAATAATTGGAATGTTCTAGAGATTCATTCAACCCGAAAGGGGTCAGGGTATTTAATTTGAAAATCCAAAACATCTCCTTGCGGCAGAGGGTTTGGTATGAGTAGGGTACCCACTCCAAAGGCGTGACACGAAGTGAACTAGAGTCCCCGTCGTGATAGATAGAAAAATGCCGGGAAACACTGTGGGTGACCACTTTGCGATGGATATTCGAACGATGTTCGTTCATCCGTTCGCGTAAAGATTGTGTGGTGCGACCCACATAGTATATATCACAAGAGCAGTACAATAAATATACAACGAAAGATGTGCCACAGTTCATCTCTTGCCGCAAGGAGATTGTACCCTCCAACTTGGCAAGGGATAACACTTTGGTGTTATGAGAAATCATAGCGCAACATTTGCACCGAGCCTTCCCACATCTAAAAGACCCTACCTTGCTAGGGTGGGTAGTGTTTCCCAAAAACCTCTCCATTGTTGTTAGTTTGTCTGTGTCACCAATTTTAGGGCATGAGGGGGCTAAAATTTCTTTCAATGTTCTGGCTCTCCGAAATGTCAATATAGGGGCCTGAGGGATACTTTTGCCAATAATCGGATCTTTTAACAAGATCGGCCAATGTTTCGTGAAGGTGTTTTTGATGGCAAGGTGTTGTGAATTGTATCGAGTGATAAAATTCAAAGGAAATTGTGTGGATTTCTTTCCTCCATCTACATTGGTTGTGGGGACAGGCTCTTTTCTGGTCTCAAGGGTCCGTCTTTTTGAATCTGCAATAAGGCCTTTTGGATAGCCTTTTTCCAGAAATCTCTTCCCTATCGTCTCTAGTTGTCCCTGTAGTGTTTTTTTATCGGAACAATTCCTCTGTATTCTACGCATTTGACCGTATGGAATATTATTTTTCCAACGGTAATGATGACAGCTCTTATAGTCGAGATAGCTGTTAGTGTCGACCTGCTTAAAGTGTGTTCTGGTCGTGATGCAGTTATCCTTTGCACTCAAGTGAAGGTCCAAGATGGTTATTTCTCTCTGGCTGTACTCAAAAGAGAATGAGAGATTCCAGCTGTTTTTATTTAGTGTTTCCACGAAAGTGCATAGATCTCCTGCATCACCATCCCAGATGAAGATAATGTCATCTATATACCGTTTGTATAATCGAATATTGGGATGTGAGAGAAGTCCCATCTTATCCTCAAAGTGACCCATAAAAAGGTTAGCATACGATGGGGCAAATTTCGTCCCCATCGCGGTACCCTTTTGCTGGAGATAAATTTTGTCCATAAAGGAGAAATAATTGTGTTGTAAGATGAAATTGATAGATTTAACTAGGAACTGACATTGTGATGGTGGCATTTTGGGGTCAGAGCTGAGGGTTGCTCTAATAGCTTCAAGGCCTAAGGAGTGTGTGATATTGCTGTATAAAGCAGCAACATCTAGGGTGACCCACTGGTATTTGTCTTCCCACTTCACCATCTCCAAAGTGTGTAGTAGATGAGATGTGTCCTTCAAATATGATGGTAACTGGATAACATAGTTTTGTAATATACCGTCAATATATTCGGAAAGGTTTGTAGTCAGTGAACCTATACCCGAGATAATAGGTCTACCCGGGGGGTTAACCAGAGACTTGTGAATTTTGGGAAGGAAATAAAATTTTGCCATGGCTGGGTGGGGTATTTTCAGATATGTTCTTATTTTCTTATCGACAATGCCCAGGGAATAACCTTCATCTATGAGGTTATATAGTTCTTTCTTGTATGTAGCTGTAGGGTCTGTAGCTAAACGTATATAATACGTCTCATCAGATAGTATATGGAGGGATTCAGAGATATAGTAGCTACTATCCATAACCACTACCCCCCCCTCCCTTGTCCGCACTTTTAATGACAATATCTTTATTTTCCGTTAGTGTTTTTGTGGCCATTCTTTGTTTGGGGCTAAGATTATTGGCCCCCGGGAGGCCAGGGGTTGAGAGGTATTGTTTGAGATCTGCTAGAACCATATTGTAGAATGTTTCTACATGTGAGCCTCTACTAGTAATGGGGTAAAAACTGGATTTAGGTTGGATATTGGATGGAATGATAGTTGTGATCAGAGACGGTGTCGATCCAACGGATTCTAAGATAGCGGAGGTGGCAGGATCTGGGTTGGTGTTAAAAGGAGTGGCGATAATGCTAGTCAGTTGTGTTTGAGCTTTAGTGAAGAAGTGTCTATGTAATGTGAGTTTCCTTGTAAATTGATTTAGGTCTACAAATAGTTCAAAAAGATCGGGACTGTTAGTAGGACAGAATGATAAACCTTTACCAAGGAGTTCAATTTCATTACGGTTCAGTGTGTATTTAGAAAGGTTGAAAATACCCTTCGATTTCTCAAAAGTATTCAAGTTAGTGTAGGGTTCTGTACTTTGTCTGTATTTTTTGGTTTGGGTTTCTTGTTTAGTGGTGCATTTATTTCGGCCTCCTCTGCATCCTCTCAGTCTGCGTTTGGTCGTTTTTTCTTTAAGCTTGATACCGGAGTGTAGAAGTGGGTTATTTTCAATGATTGGGGTGTGGAGGGAGTGCTGGGGAGTGGTGTTTCTAGTGGTCTGATGAACGGACTCAGGGATAGGATACTGGTAAGAATTTTTCTGGACGGCGGGGTGGGGTTCGGGGTTCTGATTGTGGGGGAGACTCTGTCTAAAAAAGTGTCCTCAGTCAGATTAGATGGAAGAGCTAGGAATTGGTCAGATTCAGTGGGTGTTGAAGAATGAGTAGAAAAATTTAAATCAGTACATTCGGTATCGGGCAGTGATGAACTGATCTCGGGGTCAGGTGAAGCATTAATTTTGGCATTGGTGGATAGTTCCTCAGCTATATGATTATTGATAACTGGCAGAATATCAGACTGGTCAGCTGATGTTGATTTAAGAGAATTTACTTTGGGTAAGAGAGAAGCTGGTATATGTGTATCCGCTACAGATATTATTTGAGGAGGAGTTAATTCATGACGTGACTTAGGACCAGACAGCGATACCGGTTGGTTTGGATGTCCTAGTGGGGTGATATGATTTGGTTTAGAATATGTTGTTGAATAATCCATTTGTCTAGGCGGGGCGGGTCTACAAATCCTCGTCTTAGGGTCCCTTATCGTATTTCTATTGAAAAAGATAAGTCCCTTTTGGGGTATTTTAAGGGTCTCAGAATATAATAAGGGATCATGATGAGTGTAATCATGATTCCTATTGTGGGTTCGAAGGGAGCGGAGTTTAGTCCGTTCCCAATTCCTAATCTTATTGGTGGAATAATCTGTTAGATCTCTTAGGAGCTTCTTGCCTTTCTCCCTAACGACATCATATTCAAAGCGTCTAAGCTCTTCCCTTTTTCCTTTTAGGGGATAATTTATATATTGTTTATTTGATTCTCCAGACAGTAATTTTTTGAGGAGTATAACCAGGTCAGAACATATTAATTTCCGTTTAGTAATTAATAATTTAATCATTTTAAAGGAAAGTTCATCACTGATTTTCAGCCAGTTCCTAGTAAATGATATATCATCCGGAAAAGATGATTTCATTGGTGACCTTAGGCCTCTAGGTATAATGCCTAAGGAGAGATAGATCGTCAAAAAATAACCATCTACCTCGTTGCGGATGAAGTCTTTCATTAGTCTCAGGATATTAAGTTCTGTTCGCAACGTGGTTGTGGAATCCTTGGAGCAATTCTTACTCTGATCCACTATAGTGTCCACCCACGTTCCATTAGGTGTTTCCTTGAGTTTTTCAATGTCTTTGGTGAGAAGAAAACTTTTGATTTCTCTTTTTATTCTATGCGTAAGCTTGGTCGCATCCATGTTGAAGTAATCCCACCCTGCGTCTGCCGCTCTTCCAAGCCCCGGCAAGGGGGGGTCCCCATGCCGGTCCATGTGGAATAAAGAACAGAGAAAAAAGGGGAAGTTAATTCAGACCCGTAGGGATCACGGAGTATCCCAAAGGAATGAAAAATCGGGGGCGCCGACAGGGGTGGTGAAAAAAAGAAGAAAGAGAATATGAGGGAGAGGGAGGGGAAGGCAGCTCCAGAAAGTGTTTGTGATTACAGACACTTAACAAGATAGTATATGCGTGTGCAGGGTGATATATCTACCGTGTTGAACAGAGTCAAACACTTGCAGTATAGACCCCAAAGACAAAATGAGGGAAAACGAGCGCCAAACCCTGTGTCAAAGAACAGTTGAAAAATAAAAAATGGAATAGGAGTAGAAGGCACCAATTGCAGTGATAACTACTATGTTGCACAAAATATATCATAAAGCATTAGCGTGGAGTAAGGATAATGGGTACTCCGGATAGAAGAACCTGGATACACAAGGCTAGTTGAGAAGGGACCGACTAAAACCATGTAAGCATAGTAAAAATAATAATATAGTAAAAATAATATAAATAGTATAGTAAATTTTGTGTAAACAATGTGGAGTGCCCCTTACGACAGTTACACACAGATGAATAAGGGCATCTCTCAGCAGATTTGTACCTATGAAACTGGCTGACCTGTTACATGTGCACACGGCAGCTAAAGGCTTGTGTTGGTCCTATGTTCATATGTACCCGCATTGCTGAGAAAAACTAGCCTCTAGGAGCAACAGGAGCATTGCCGTTACTCCCAGAGACTCTGCTCTCTGCAGCTGCTGCACTCTCTCCACTTCGATTAACAAGGCCAGGCGTGATCACGTTTACACATCCTGGCTTTGTTTAAGTGCAGAGGGAGCAGCAGTTGCAGAGAGATCAGAGCCTCTAGGAGTAACAGTAAAGCCCCCATTGCTCCTAGAGACTCATTTCCATATATTAAAACTTCATTTTTCTCAGCAATGTGGGCACATATACACATGGGACCAACACAGATGCCTTCAGCTGCCAAGCGCACATGTAACAGGTCAGCCAGGGTCATAGGTACAAATCTGCTGACAGATGCCCTTTAAAATTGTGATGGACCAAAATTTCACCTGAGCTTCAAGGACAGACTTAGAACATGCACAAAGTCTGAAAAGGGACTGGTCGATCTGAAAATCAGTCTCATCTGCCAGCATTATTTTACAGACCAGGAGGAGCTGAGCAGGTTGATAGATAGTTTTCTAAGAAAAGATTCTCTATAATCTGTATTAGGAGTGCAATTAGTGGCCCTAATGAGTGATTGACAGCTATCTCTCAATGTACACTAAAGTCCCTTTACACTGGCCAATTCAGCAGACGATTATTGGGAAGGAAACGTTCCTTCCCAGCAAGCACTTGCTCGTCAATGAAGGAGACCTTTGCATTTCCATGCAGCCATCTCCACCACAATATGATGAGGAGCGATCGCTAATGCCATCGATCGCCCCCATGCAGACTCGTTTCCCGGCTGTTTAGACAGAGTGATCTGCTGCCGGCAAACGACGATTTAGGTGCCTGCACAAACGATCCGATTACCTGACAAGCAAGCGTTTCACTTGTTCATCGGGTAATCGGCGACACCTTTGCACTGCCAGATAATCGCTAACGGGCATTCCTAAGAACACTCGTTAGCAATTATATAGTGGATTCTTGGCCCATGTAAAGAGCCCTTAATGCAGGAAAAACTGTCAGTGTCTGATAAGACCACGTCCTAAACCCAGAATTGAGTAGGTTTTAAATGAAGAAATCTCAAGTTACGCTGATTTCTTTTTTTTCACGTTTATATCTCAATCTGCTCAGCTCCTCCATCATTATAACTAGAGATGAGCGAATTTCATATTTTAAAAATTCGTTCACGCTTCGTTTGGTGGTAAAAGGTGAATTACGTCATGGATTCCGTTACCACGGATCATTACGCAATTCTATGACGAAATGCATAATGGAATGCCTTTAGAGGCATTGCGTTATTCATTCCGTCATAATAGAAGTCTGTGGGCTGCAAAACGGATCCGTCCTGTTTCCGTTATGCAGGAGAGTCCTCTCCTGCATAACAGAAACGGGACGGATCCGTTTTACGGCGCACCATCGGCGATGAGAGTAGTGCATAATTAGCAGTGGGGCGGCGCTGGGCTACGAGATAAGGGGCGCGGCTGGGCACAAACGGCCGGAGGGACAGCCCCTTGGGCACATTAATAAGGTAATTAGCATATTTATAAAACCTATTTTTATCAAAAATGAAAAGACAGGTGGGGGTAAAACTAGTATATTTTTTATTAGATAATGAAGACTGAGAGGATGATATGAACAGCTCCATATTGAAAATCTTGATGACAGAATCCCTTTAGGCCCCTTTCACACGGGCGAGTTTTCCACGCGGGTGCAATGCGTGACGTGAACGCATTGCACCCGCACTGAATCCGGACCCATTCATTTCTATGGGGCAGTTCACATGAGCGGTGATTTTCACGCATCACTTGTGCGTTGCGTGAAAATCGCAGCAAGCTCTATTTTGTGCGTTTTTCACGCAACGCAGGCCCCATAGAAGTGAATGGGGCTGCGTGAAAATCGCAAGCATCCGCAAGCAAGTGCGGATGCAGAGCGATTTTCATGCACGGTTGCTAGGAGACGATCGGGATGGGGACCTGATCATTATTATTTTCCCTTATAACATGGTTATAAGGGAAAATAACAGCATTCTGAACACAGGGCTAGAGGGGTTAAAAAAATAAAAAAATTTAACTGACCTTAATCCACTTGTTCGCGCAGCCGGCATCTCTTCTGTCTTCATCTGTGAGGAATAGGACCTTTGATGACGTCACTGCGCTCATCACATGGTCCATCACATGATCTTTTACCATGGTGATGGATCATGTGATGAGCGCAGTGACGTCTCCACAGGTCCTTTTCCTCACAGATGAAGACAGAAGAGATGCCGGCTGCGCGAACAAGTGGATTAAGGGGAGTAAAATTATTATTATTATTATTTTTTTAACCCCTCCAGCACTATTGTACTATGCATTCTGTATTCAGAATGCTATTATTTTCCCTTATAACCATGTTATAAGGGGAAATAATACAATCTACACAACCTTGAACCCAAACCTGAACTTCAGTGAAGAAGTTCAGGTCTAGGTACCAGATTCAGTTTTTTATCACGCGTGTGCAAAACACATTGCACCCGCGCGATAAAAACTGAACCACGGAACGCAATCGCAGTCAAAACTGACTGCAATTGCTTACCTACTCGCGCGGGTTTGCCGCAACGCATCCGGACCTTATCCGGACACGCTCGTGTGAAAGAGGCCTTGTTCACACCATGCAGAAACATTTATGGATTTGGTTCCACACAGCTTGTAGCACACAAACACGCTTGTAATAAGACTGTACAGCGGATGGATCTATCCGATGGCCATCAACACCATGCTTTCACTGCAGAAGATCACTCTGCAAGGAGCAGGAGGAAAATGGCATAAACTGCCTTCCAAAGGAGAAATAAAAAGTGGTTTGTAGTAGTAAAAACATGCACTTATCATGCACATTAACCCGGCATATCTCTTCTCAAGACCTAGGTTTCACAACCTTCTGGTCAGCTCCCTGAAAAATGAGCCAGATTTTATCATCCTGTAAAACCCTTTACAAAAATCTGTTTTTCAGGCATACTTTGTAGTGTTGTATTAAAAGCCCCCATTCTTTTCACCAATACATCATAAAAAAGGTTCATAAAAATAGTCAAAAAATTATTATTATTAATCTTCCTTTACTGTCCATACCATGGAAAGTGAGTTGATGGAAATATTAACTATTGGAGTATGCTACGGACTTGATGAAACCCAAACAAGTCTGTGAGAATAATGTGGTCAGCCCTTTCATACTGGGAATTCCCTGTGACTCATCACTTGATATAATTGCCAACAGAAACTTTAGAAAAGACATTTGGCAGAGAGCGTGCCCATGGATATCTGAATTGGTGTTTTCTCCAGTAAAAAAAAATCAACGAAGCTTGGCTAAGTGGAGATATCAGCTGGCAGGTCATTTGCAAAAAAAATTAAAGGGTTGTTTTAGTTTCAGTAAATATATACTTGGTATAATAAAACATTATAGGGAGGGATTTATCAAACTGGTGTAAAGTAGAACTGGCTTAGTTGCTCATAGCAACCAATCAGATTCCACCTTACATTTTCCAAAAGGAGCTGTGATAAATGAAAGGTGGAATATGATTGGTTGCTATGGGCAACTAAGCCAGTTCTACTTTACACCAGTTTGATAAATATCCCCTATACTCTCTATGGCAGGGCTGGACAACCTGCGGCTCTCCAGCTGTTGTAAAACTACAACTCCCACCATGCCCTGCTGTAGGCTGATAGCTGTAGACAGACTGAGCATACTGGGAGTTGTAGTTTTGCAACAGCTGGAGAGCCGCAGGTTGGCCATCCCTGCTCTACGGTATATAGTATCTTGCTTGATAATATTCTGCAGGAACCTTTACTTTGAGTGGATATAAATCAGTCTGGGTCATGTGGTGGAATACTTGTACACGGCTTGTTAGATTAGAAGACACAGCCCCATCACTTGACCATCAAACACTGTAAGTATACATAAAGGCACCTACTGAATGACTGCAAGCAGAGATCTTAAAACGAATAAGGAACTGATACAGAAATTAACTTGGAAAACTGCATAACACTTCACTATAGAGAGAAAACCTCTTTAATTACATCCAAATGCTCCAAAGTTGTTAAAGGGGTTGTCCCAAAATATAAAGTTATCCTCTATTCATGGGATTGGGGATAAGTATCTGATTATTGGGGTCCAACCACTGATTACAAGAACGAGATGCTCATCCATTTGGTGAACTCTGTATTTCCATACTCCGAGCTCAGACGCCCACCAATCAGTTACTTATTTTCTATCATGAGCATATTCATTCACATCTTAAAGGGCATCTGTCAGCAGATTTGTACCTATGAAACTGACTGGCCTGTTACTTGTGCACTTGGCAGCTGAAGACATCTGTGTTGGTCCTATGTTCATATGTGAGAAAAATAAGTTTTAATATATGCAAATGAGCCTCTAGGAGCAACCCAGATGGGACCAACACAGATGTCTTCAGCTGCCAACCGCACATGTAACAGGTCAGCCAGTTTCATAGGTACAAATCTGCTAATAGATGCCCTTTAAGACAACCCGTTTAACAACTTGTAAAAGTTATTTTTGTTCTGAGAATTTTTGTATCTGATACTGTATGACAATTTGCTCATCTGTAAAAAAAAAAAAAAACGTTTTACTGAATGACTTCTACAGAAAATGTACATGAAGAGGATCCGCCAAGGGAGAAGAAGCTAGTATTACAATGAAGTGTGTTCTTCCATGACTCACATGGTTGCACATCATAGGAAGCAGCAACTCCTTACACAACTGACATCATTAGCAAAACCTTCATTTAAATGTCCAGAAATTGTCTTCTCTGCGTTGGGCTGGAATCAGCAGTGGGAGACTGCACCTTAGAGGCATTAAGAACTCCAAGCTATTCTTGATACATCCTCTTTACATTGTATTAGAGTAAATTGCAAGGAATCTCAAGAAATTCTGAGACCTTATAAAATCATTTAGAGTAGGGGTACATTAGTCCTTATAATGTATAACTCAGCTGCCTCAGAAGATCTTTGTGGAGAAGAAGGGAAGCTTCATGCTAGCTGATTTGTAGATGCTATTGCTTCCTTACTTACATATCCAGACTCAGTTTACTTATAAATTGTCTATAGAGCCAACCATGGATGCTCCAAAACATTGCTAGCCCCCATGCAGTGCCAGACAGTGCATCCAATTGGTGCCAACCCCAGTGCATCCTAACAGTCTGGGCAACATTGTCCACCTTCACCAACCAGTGTCAACGATAGAGTGCATCCAGTGCTTCATTTCTACTTCTCCCTGTTTCCTCAGCACTCTTTGCTCCCTCCTGTATACTTGTGAACGGTTAGCAAAAATAATGGAGCTACCAAAGAAAGTGATATGTGTTAGATTACTTCTGCCTGGAGACTGATGCCCAGTCAATCTTAATTGCAGGAATCTCTGAGCCAGCAAAATGGAGAGGCCATTTTTCCCGATGTCCAAAGTCATATAGACATTACTGCATAAAGGGGAAATGCCGTTTTGTAAGGGTTTTGAAGGAGCCTTCATGTATGTAAGTAGCTTTTTTATTTATAAAGATGTCAATTACACCAGTGGTCCCCAACCTTTTTTGCACCAAGGACCAGTTTCATGCAAGACAATTTTCCCAGGGACCGGGTGGTGGTGGTGGTGGTGGGGGGTCTGGGGCGGGGCTTAGGGGGTGGGTGGGGCTTAGGTGGTGCTAGTCGGCGCTGACTGATTCACGCGCATACCAAAACACAAGGTGCATATTAAAATATATAACACTATATAACGACTATATAAACTTACTAGGGTCTCTGCTGCACTGGTCTCTGCCAGTGATGGCCAGTTCGCAGTGTTCGCCAACAAACACATGCGGCCTGCAATCTTAACTCACAAGTCTGGCGATGCACAGGTAAGCCCTTACCTGTGCCTGTGTCGGGAGCCGGTCTGAAGCAAATGCGGTCACTGGGAGCAGGCAGTTCCGAGAACAGCCCGATGAAGGCCCCCGGCGGCTGTTCTTGGAACTGCCTGCTCCCGGTGTCCGCATTTGATTTCAGACCGGCTCCCGACACAGGCACAGGTAAGGGCTTACCTGAGCATCGCCGGACTTGTGAGTTAAGATGGCAACCCGCATGTGTTCGTTGGTCTCTGCTGCACTGGTCTCTGCTGCACTGTACTGTATTTTTCGCCCTATAAGATGCATTTAGGTTTTAGAGTAGAACAATAAGAAAAATATATTTTTCATTACACCTCAGGTCAGACCAGCAATCAGACCCCCAATGTTAATCAGACCTCAGATCAGACCCCCAACCTATAGCCATCTATCAGCCCCCATGTCAGCCATAAGCCCCCCATGTTAGCCATCAGCTCCCCATGTCAGCCATCAGCCCCTCATGTTAGCCATTAGCCCCTCATGTCAGCCATAAGCCCCCCATGTCAGCCATAACCCCTTCATGTCAGCCATAACCCCTTCATGTCAGCCATCAGCCCCCCATGTCAGCCATCAGCCCCCCATGTCAGCCATCAGCCCCCCATGTCAGCCATCAGCCCCCCATGTCAGCCATAAGCACCCATGTCAGCCATAAGCACCCATGTCAGCCATAAGCCCCCCATGTCAGCCATAAGCCCCCCATGTCAGCCATAAGCCCCCCATATCAGCCCCCCATGTCAGCCATCAGCCCCTCATGTCAGCCTTCAGCCCCCCATGTCAGCCATAAGCCCCCATGTCAGCCCCCAGGTCAGCCATCAGCCATTATGTCAGCCCCCAGTGCAAATAAAATTAAATAAACACTTACCTCTCCTGCTCATGGTCACCATTGCGATCCTATTCATTCTGCTGTCGGCTGTGTATCGCGGCGCACAGTGTGAGGTCACAAAGCGACCTCACGCTGTGTGCAGCCCTGCACAGCCGATAGCCGAACCGAGGACCAGGAAGCGGTGAGTACAGATCCTTCACCGCTTCCTGGTCCTCCTGTACTAATGAAGCGCTTATGGAAGCGCTTCATTAGTACCACGTTAAAGACAACCCTGATCGCCGCGGCCCAGCAAACAATCTTCCAGGGCCCGGTCCTGGGCCGCGGCCCGGCGGTTGGGGATCGCTGAATTGCACGACATGCCTTAAAGGGGTTCTCTGGGCATTTTAGGAAATCAGTCCTCTGGAAGAAGGATCCTTTAATTAGTATTTATGTTGCCATCTCTGCTTCACTTACACAGGCTGCGAGCTCATCCACGTGGGCCCTGACCAGATGTGCTCTCTTCTTTTCCTATTTAGCTGCATAATAGTAATGCAGCAATTGAAGAATTGCCCAATTCAAGGAAGCTGATGGTGGACGCATTATATCATTGCAGTATTAATAAGAAAGTGACAGCTATTGCTTATTAAAAATTGTCTTATCTTTAAAGTAGCACTCTCACAAACGTTTTTATTCTCTGACCTGTTAGAAAGCTACATGATGTAACTTGTAGTGAAGGTAATCTTTTCATCATTGATTGTATTTTTGAGTTATAACCTCCCTCTGATCCTCAGCTGTGTCGTGTGACCAGTACTCTGATCTCCAACTGACACAGGACAGGAAGTCAGTTACTTCTCTATTCATTCATATGAGACTGACATTGAGGCTCCCATAGGAATACATAGAGAAACTGGCTGCCTGCCCACACATAAGATGCTGTGTTATTTGGAAAGTCATAGTGCTGGTCACATTGCACAACCAAGGATCATAAGGGAGGTTATAATTTACAGTCACTGGTAAGAAAATTACATTTATAACAGGTCAGAGAATAAAAATGTTTGTGGAAGTGCTTCTTTAATGCTGTCTGGATGGTAGAACATGATGTCTTGAAGTTGTGACCTATTTCTACTGTACAGAGAATGCAGGACTCATACTATCTGGCATGCAAATAGGTCGAGCATATGACTGTATGGAGTAGATTTAGTCATTTGCAGGTTCATTATAAATAATAGCAGTCACTTATTTTCTGTCTTCTTTTCTAGATGTGAAAAAGGCTATACTGGGGCAAGATGTGAAAGACTGGACCTGTTTTACTTAAAAGAAGACAGGGGACAACTTGTTGTGATTGGCCTAATCATTGCCATGGTGGCTCTCATTCTTGTCATCATTTGTATATGCATTTGCTCCCAGTAAGATATTTGTTCTCCAATTCATCATTTTTTTTAATTTTTTTGTTTGTTCACTAAAAGGGATAGGGAAATAATATACTGACGGACAGCGATGTGCACAGAAATCCTAGGGCCCTATATCAAAATTTCAAATGGGCTCTACCTCAAAATTAAAGCGGTTCTCCGGGAATTAAGAAAATGAAAATACTTAAATATTACTTTATTATAAATATATTACCAAATACCTTTCATTAGTTATAATGGCTCGTTTTCTCAGGGGAGCAATCATGAGGGAAAATAAAATGGTCGCTGTCCTATTAGTCCACACAAAACCTGTCCTAATTACACATGAGGACAAGTTAAAGAGCTGCACCATCTTTCTCTGTTACTTGTCAGGGATTATGATTCTGAATACAGTTTAATATGATCTTCAGATGAATCTCTGTAGGAATAGAGTTCATGAGGAGACATGAAGTACAGAGAGAAGGTGGGGTTGTGGCTGATGAGCAGCAGCACTTGTATGCAGTCTCCATTACAACAGCCTGTCCGTCCTCTCTGTACTTCATGTCTCATCATGAACTCCATTCCTACACAGACTGAGCTGAACATCTTATCTGTATTCAGGATCATAAACCCTGACAAGTAGAGCAGTGAGGAGGATGAGGCAGCTCTTTCGCTCAATGTTGTGAAGTAACTTGTCTTGCTGTGTGATTAGGACAAGTTTTGTGTGTACTAATAGGACGGTGGCCATTTTAATTCTCCTGATGATTGCTCCCTAGACAAAATGAGCCATTATAACTAAAGAATGGTATTTGGGAATATATTTATACTAAAGTAATATTTAAGTATTTACATTTTCTTAATTCCCGGAGAACCCCTTTAATGTCTGTTAATGTGGCGTAGTTGGATCTGGCATTGTTTTCCGTCACATCCCATGTTATTTTTCTGTGTTTCTTTTTTGGTGTAGAGAACATCATGAATTTCATGTGGTTTTTAGGTCGCTTTTTTATTCACTATTTTCTTACGTCCTTATTTTAGTCATATAGAGAAGCCTTGCACATGAAAACACTATACATTTGGAAAAAATCCCAAAATGCAGCAAAGAAAAATGTCCCAAAAAATGCACTGTTTGTAGAATGTTTTATATTTTCCTGAAACGTGGTTATTTATTTTATTTTATTTTTTAAATCTATGTTAAATCACCTTTATACTGACAGAGATTGTTAACACTTCTGTGACACAGTTACACATACTGGAAAAAGTATGGTGTTCAGCCCAGACGGTATATTTTCCAATGTGTTTATGCAATTTTTCTACCCCACTGAGCTCTAAATATTTATTGCTTTGCTTCTAATTGTAAATGTTAAAACTCTGGATGGCTGCTTAATACATAAGAATTTATACAATTCGATTAGAACTCAATAGTAGCTGTATGCACCTCTTGTGGTGAGCTCCCCCTAGTGGCAATTGTGTTGGGAAAGCAAGTCATTGCTGGGTCTACCTTCCACCACATGCCCCATAGCTGTTGCATGATCTGCTTTCATGCAAGGTACGACCCTGTTAACAAAGATGTTAAGTATGACTAGTTGGTTGCTTATGAATGTACTAAAAATGTACAGAATGTACTGAGGTATTTCCAATTCACGTGACCCTTAGACAGTTTGTTTGTGAATTTGACGATTAAAACATAAAGCAAATCTGTCACGTTGAACCTGCTTTTCCTATCCGTGGCCAGCATGTTATAGTGCAGATTGTTAGCAGAACGTTTCATTTACAGCAATTCCCTGCTCTTGCTGGTCTTATGATTCCAGTGATCGATCCAATTAGGTGACTTAGAGCTGTCTCTGTATGCTTACTTCCAGGAAAGACTGCCGAGCACAGTCAGTCTACCCTCTGGACTCATATTCAGTGTTTTCCCACTAAACTATATGTCAATTGGCTCAGCTCCTACTGTTCTACAACATACGGCACAAAGGACAGAGGGTTCAACATGACAGGTTCACTTTATCTTTTAACCCTTCAGTTCACAAATAAGAGAGTGTTTGAGGAACAAACAAGTAGTGAACCTTCTCCTTGGCATGTGAAACTGAGATCTCTTGTTTCTTCAGGTATTGTCATCCATACAGTTAAAGGGGTTGTCCAGGTTCAGGACTGAACCCGGATATCACCTCTTCTGTATTCACTTAGTATGTATGAGAGGATCATTGGAGCATTTCCTTGCTCCCATGCTCCCCTTTGCCTGGCTGCATCGCGCAGAGTGAGCCCCTATTTGTTGTGAGCCGGTGATGTATCAGGCTTCACAACACTATGCTAAGCTGAGGCTTCTGCCTAGGAGTGAGCCTGGTGACGACACCGGCACAGATGGGCGGTGCATACCGCTGCCATAAGCTCTTTTGGAGGCAGGCATTATGCCACTTTGCATAGTACTGCCTCCAAAAGGGCCTAGTGCAGCGCTATACACTGCTTATTTATGCCGGTGACGTCACCAGGCTTACTCCTAGACAGAAGCCTCCGCTTAGCATAGTGTTGTGAAGCTTGGTACGTAACCGGTTCAATGCTCCCCTCATACATACTAAGTGAATACAGAAGAGGTGATATCCGGGTTCAGCCCTGAACCCGGACAACCTCTTTAACCCTTAGGATACCAGAGTTTTTCTTCATTTTTGCGTTTTCATTTTGAGTCCCTATCTTCCTTGAGTCATAATCTTTTTATATTTCCGTTCAGATAGCTGTATGAGGGCTTATTTTTTGCGAGACAAGTTGTACTTTCTAATGCCACCATTATTTATGGCATACAATGTATGGGGAGGATTAAAAATATTCCAAATGGTGTGGAATTGGAAAAAACGCAATTCCTCCACCGTTTTACCGGTTTTGTTCCCCCGGCGTACCGTTTGCTGTGAAGCTGACCCATGCGCTTCTTCTCTGGGGCAGTATGATTACAACGATACCACATAAGTATACATTTTTTATGTCTAAATAGTGTAAAAATAACCTTAAACTTTGAAAAAAATAATTTTCTTTTACATCACCATATTCTGAACACCATCACTTTTTTTATAGTTATATCTACTGAGCTGTTTGGGGGCTCATTTTTTGCGGGACAATCTGTAGTTTTTATTGATACCATTTTGGAGTGTGTGACTTTTCACATTTTATAAAAAATAATTGGGGAAAGGGAAGCAATGAAAAAATGGCAAATTGGCCATTTTGTCCCTTTTTTACGTTACACTATTCGCCGAATTGGAAAAATATTTATTATTTTATATTTAAATAGTATTTAAATAGTATGGGCGTTTTCGGTCGCAGTGATACCCATGATGTTTATATTTTTTGTTATTTAGGTATTTATTTTTTATTATATGGAAATTTAAACTTTAATATTTTTAATTTTTTTTATATATTTTTATTTAAGTTTTTTTTAAAACTTTTTGTAATGATTTTGAAGCTCATATATTAGCGTACAAAATGCATTTTTAATTTTTAAATTTTGAACAATCATGTATTTTTAAAATGTATTTATTACTGAGAATTGCTCATTTCTTATGTTGGACTGTATTATTGCCGGTTGCAGTAATTAGCCACAGGTTTCAAACAGCAGAGACCTGCCGGCCATGACGCCCACTGCATGTGCGAGCGGGCTCCATCGGTCCAGCGCCGTAGCGAAAGGGTTAAACATTTATTCCCATCTCATGTTGCTAGGTTATGCCATCTCTGAGATTTGAGGAGGTCTGACATCTTGGACCTCCACCTATTCTGAAAATGAATGGTCCACAGATCTGGCTGTGCAAGGAAATGCAGCAAAGCTTCCTTTATTCTCAATATTGGTGGGGATTCCAGAGATTGTACCTTCACCTTCACTGGTCGTAAAAGTATGGCATATGCTAGCGATATACCATCACATAATGTGATAAAGGTTTTTTTCTGGTACTTAGATTTTGATGGCATCTCCTTCGGATAGGTCATCAGTATCAGAATGGTGGGGGCCCAATGCACAACACCCTCACTGATTACTTGTATCGGACAGCTTCTGGTGCCAGAAATGATACAGTGGACAGAAGGCTCAGTCGACTGTATAGATTCTGGCGCTGGCATACTGCAGTTCAGCTCCCATTATATTGTAGTGACGTTCTTAAACAGCTGATAGTGAGGGTGTGGTGTGTCAGACCCTCACGGATCTGATCTTGATGACCTATTTTGAGTTAGGTATATATTATTTGTTATACAAGACTAGACAAAGTCTTAAATGTGCAAATACTTTCCCATGAGTACTGATTTACCTGTAGCCACAATAGGCTGCCCTGGTACAGCAGGAGGAGGCCTGTGAAAAAGTAATTGACGGTACACATAAATACTCTGTACTGTGTGTAGTTGTATGTAAATTCTGTGTATTTGTGGTATATGGCAATTAGGCAATCTGTTTTGGGTCTGCAAGTGGGATACCCAGTGAAGGCTGCAGAGGATTCCAAATTAGAGATCAGCAGACTTCTTGAAATACAGGGTGTCAAAAGTCAGGACACCCTTTTAGAAACAAAATGGAAAATGAAATATCTGAATACTGAGTGAGGGGGCCTATCTTTAAGGCTATGTCCGGAACATGGCCTCCATCTTCAAAGCCACTATATTGAATCAAGGATAGATTTTGCGGCAATTGAAATAAAAGGGTGTCCTAAGACTTTTGACCCACCCTGTCCATTTCATGTCTGGTTTGGCAAATTTTAAAAAAAATTCAATTTGTAGCTGAATCGATTCTAACCCAATTGAATGTGTTCCGATTGGCCTGAAAATTGGTATATGACACTTTGGGATCTCCTAAAAAATTTTTTTTTTAGTCTTGTATCTTGTTGGCACCACGGCTGGTGTCCTCTTTTTTCCTGGTTACCAGGCTGGGACTGCACGTTCCGAGGCCCCAGCCAATCAGAGACGACGTCGTAATGTCTGGTGCCCTGATGTCATGCAAGTCACATGATAGTAGATGCCCCATGTGACCTGCAAGTGTGGCCTATTTGAGCAGGCAACTGCAGGCCATAGTTTCCTGTGACTAATGTCTCTACACTTCACTAGCCTGCAAACTGACTGCTTTTTTGTGGTTCTTGGATCTTGAATTTTCCCTGACTACCCTTTGCTTGATTGTTTCTCCTGGTTTGACCTCTGCTTGGATTTTGCTCTGCCTTTCGTCTGATGTTTTGAACTCTGACTTGACCGCTCGTGTTTGACTTCAGCTCGGTATTACGGTATACTTCTCTTTGATTCTGATTTTGCTCTGAATGTACTCTCTTGGTTTTGAACTGGTCCATCCAACTCAGCTTTATTCTGGCATCGCATCTCTTTTATCAGTGTTCCTGTCTGTCACTTTGTTTATTATGTTCTCCTTGCCTTTTCCCCTTGGATCTCAGCACCTAGTCAGGAAGGTACAGGCGTCCAGTTATGGGCAGTCACCTAGAACGGATCATGCAGTTAGGTTGGGACAATGGTGTGGGTAGAGTTAGGGCTCACTATCCCCTGTTGCGACAGTCTTGTTATGTGCCTGCATTGCTGAGAAATACATTTTCTCTATAACATGCAAATGAGCTTCTAGTTGCAACGAGGCGGTGCCTTGTATCTCATTGCACCCAGAAGCTCCCACACCTCTTTGACTGACAGGGCCAGTTAGTGAAGACGTAATCACACCTGACCCCAAAGTCTTGTGCCTGTGCGGTAACTTTAGTGTTCGGCGCAGGTGCAGTACAGTACAGAAGTGCCTTGGCTGATAGATTATGTACTACGCCTGTGCCAAACATTGAAGCATGATGTAGGCATGAGACTTCGGGGCCATTCACTGCCTCGCCCTGTCAGTCAGGTCAGTGGTGGGGGTGCGACCATGGAAGAAAGTGAGCGGAGCAACAAATGCAGTTGGGTGCAACAAATGCAGTGGCACTGTCTTCATTGCACCTAGGGGCTCATTTTTATATTATTAAATTACGAATTTCTCAGCTCCCCTCTCATGTCTGCTGATTTTATTGAGATATATTTGGGGGCAGATTCTCTTTAACAGGGACATCTTCCTGCCCCATTTATAAACACAGATTGTAGTGTTGGAAGAAACAGCATATTTGTCACGCCGGGGAGTGGGGAAAACCCCCCACCGTGCAAAGGCAGAGACTGCAATGCCAGATAGGAAGGAACAGGGAGCAGGTCACCACTTAGCGCAACCCTGAACTCACCTTAGACTCCTACCGCATGAGCCGCCTCAGAAGGTAAGGGGGCTCATGCTCTCCAACCTTTGACCCTACTATCCCTACAAAGCTCTAGGCCTAATGACAGGGTAGAGTCCACCCATTCATCCAACACCACAGATGAATGGTGTCTCAAACGGCCCTGTGGCAAGCAGGATAGAAGGCCATGGGCTAAACAGTACGGCAGGTAAGTTACACAGTAACAGAACTATGCAATCCTCACTTACCTACCGTAGCCATAATGGAAGGTGGCTCCAAGCTGGAAAAGCCCACAGGCGAGTCTTCGCTTAAACCCCTCCGTGAAAGCCCGCCCCTTTCGGAGCCTCAAACAACAATCAAACCTCCAAGCAAAAGCCGCACCATAACAACATACACCAGGTGGGGGGAGGAATGACAGAAACACACCGGAGGGGACAACAGACAAAGAAAGAAATACAAAATAACAAATAAGGATAGCTCACACAGACAGTATCATTCAGCCCAGGAGCAGAGCTCCACACCAAGCTGACAAACAACCAAACTGACACTCAGGCTCCACCACACCTACATATAGGAGGCCTGAGGTCACACCCACCACACCTACCAAGCACACCTTAACCCTGTGCACACCAAAGAAGGCAAAGGAAACATCCTAAAAGGGAAAGCGCACACACATGCATAAAAACAAGTTGCCACCGGCAACCAGTATGCGCGGCGAAAATGTCGCGGCACACACCGAGGCCGTGACAATATTGTTATGAACAAGACTTGCTGCTGTACTGCTGCTGCTAACTTTTTTTGGGAGCAGCAGCAGTACAGTGTGGATATGGAAGGGTTAGGTTTAAGGTATGTAGAGGTAATAGTGTCATGGGGCAGCAAAAGTAGTGCGAACAGTAGCAGCACAGCATGGGACAGACAAGGAAATAGATGTTCGTGCCGCTGTGTATGGATAATAATAGTAGTTGTAGTGGCGGATGGGTAGGGTTTGCAGTAGTGGCAGTAGGGGGAGTAGTAGCTGCAGTGGTGGCAGCAGCCATACAGAACATGATTGTAGGCAGGCAGACAGCGGCTGTGGCATTTCGAGGCCGTTGGACAGTAGCCACCATCAACAATGGCAGATCTATTCATCAGCCTCAACCAGACGTGTGTGAAAATCCTCATGGATTCATATCTCCTTTAGTTTGACAAATTAGATATTTTGGCAGAGGACAAGTTTGTTCGTTTGGGTGTGACAACGCCACCTACAAATATAGAGCTAAGAAGAAGGACAGGCACTTATTTTCTTGACGATATAAAGAAACTTTTATTCAAAGCAGTGTCACTGATGATGCTATTATGCTTTGAATAAAAGTTTCTTCATATCGTCAAGAAAGTGAGTGCTGGTCCTTCTTCGCTATATACTATTGGGACGCCTTCCCTGGACACTTACAAACCGCAGTGCCGACCCATCTCCCTGCTACCAACACCACCTACCACACTGAAAACACTTTGAGATGACACTGACGGCTGGACAAGAGATCACAAAGAGAGTAGACTGGGCCAGTTCTGGCCACTGTTTCAGTCTTCCTACCCAGAAATGCATGGGGTCAGGGGTATGCACTGGAGAGAGGCCACATTCTAGGTATGACTGAACCTGCTTGTTCAGGCAGTACATCTCAGTAATTCTCTTACCACCTGGATTGCGGTGTAGTAATGGATGTGGTAATCTGCTTGCGAGCTCTCAACCCAGAATGGGGAGCGCTTGTGCTGGTAGCTACTTGCCACTCACCAGGGCAGTGTGGAGGTACTTTCATTTTTTCAGGAACAGTCTTGAGTTTCTTTAGTAGTGTCTGAATTTTCACTCTGTTCTGAGGGGCTCCTTATCTCTGATCTCTGACTTTATAAACAATCAATATAGCTCAATTTTTTGAATTTTTTTTTTATTCTTAACCAAATCTCTTTTTATTGGTCATGTCATAAAAAGACATAGGCAGATTGAGACAAAATACATTTACAGTGTTCAACACAAAAAGTGCATTATGATAAGCAAAAGTAAAACGCATTATGTTGACCATATAAAACAGTCTGCATGGTAAAAAGACGAGCAAAAATGTCATCTCTAGCCAGGCACATGAACATTGTCATAATAAATAAAATAGAGACTCAGCAATACAAATAATGTAAGGAAGGATGGGGAGACAAAGGTAAGAAGGGGAGGAAGGGGGGGGGGGGGAATTCTGCTCTAGTTGTCAGGATATCTGAAGTTCTTCCAAGGAAGCCACGTTTTGAAGAACTTCGTGCGAGTATGCGACTCCCAGTGAGCCAGCTCCTCAAACCTATACAATTGGTCTATTTTTTCCATCCATCTTGAAATGGTAGGGGATAGAGTTTGTCTCCACAACAGGGGAATTAGAAGTTTGGCGGCTGTAATGAGTATAGTAGGTAAATCTGACTTGGCTGGAGTGAGTGATGGGTTAGGACACCAGAGTAGGATCAATTTTTGATCCAGGACTATGGATGTGGAACAAATTTTGTTAATTGAATTCTCCACTTGGCTCCAGAAGGGGCGTATATTTAGGCAATTCCACCAGATATGTGATAGAGAACCTATGCCCGCTCCGCACCTCCAGCAGACCTCAGGGATTTCCGGGTTGAGTCTATGAAGGAACTCAGGTGTCTTATACCATTGGGTTAACAACTTATACGAGTTCTCCTGTATTTTAATGCAACGGCTGAAGCCATGTGAGTGGGCCAGAATAAAAGCTTTTTCTGGTTCTAATATAGCTCAATTTTTATCTTAGAAATTGGCTTAAGAAAGTGTTTATGACCTTTTAGTAATTTAGAAATAAGGGAGGTAATTTATTAAGACAGCTAGGAAGCTGGCTTACATTTAGAAGCGGCGCTGGTTCAGTGGCCAACATTGCCAATAATAACACTATATAAAGGCCAGATAATAATACACCACCATGACCATGGTGGAGCAGTCATTAATAATTCCATTTAGGTCCCCACTCAGTGACTTCCAGATGATGTCTCCTCTGACTGGATTTATTCTCTTTCTTTTCTTTTTTTCTTAGCCCTGCACAGATCACTCTGATGTCTCCTCCGTTTCTTATATTTTGACACACAGAACACACTTATTTAGTAATAATGCCTCCATACTTAGTAATGATCCCTATTTAGGCCACAGTCCCACTCAGTAGTAATTTTCATTTAGGCCCCTGTTTAATGCCCCCCCCCGTAGTACCATATGTACATATAATGCTCCCCAGTAGTGCGCTGTTCATATAATGCCCCCCCCCTCATTGTACCCCCTGTACACGGTATATAATGCCCTCCAGTCGTGCCATCTTTACATATAATTTCTCCCAGTAGTGGCCTGTTTACGTATAATCCCCTCCCAGTAGTGGCCTCTTTACATGATGCCCCCCCTGGCCTCTTCACAGTTAACACCCTCTGTACATATAATGCCCAACCCCTCCCCATAGTGCTCTCAATAGTGTCCACAAACAAAAAAAAGTAAAATATAAAATACCTCACTCATGCTGCAGACCTGGGCTGCTTACGTCATGGCGCAGGGAGTCGCGAATGTCATCATCCGTAAGGCACTAGGCATGATGACGTTGTCACACCGCCCGTGATCCAACACAGGAGGTTGCAATGAAGTCATTGTGACCATCTTGCACCGTACCACTGTCTCATAGGCTGAAAAACTCTAGGTTGATCGGCATAGCGTAGGAGCCAATGGTTCCAGTCCTCGCTGTTTAACTCCGGCGGCCCAGTACCAAATGATCCACAGCCCCATACTGGTCTGCGGCCCGATGGTTGGGGATCTCTGCTGTAGATGGTTCTAATGCCACTCGCTACCCCCGGCCTTCTCCACCTTTGGATGATGATTGACAGGTTCCTTTTCTTTCAGCATGGGAAAGCAACTAGTCACTCATTGTCTGTATGGCGCTTGGTGGTTGTAAGGTTACGTCACCAGCAAAGTCAGTGTAGCCTGGATGAAATGTACAAGGGTACAAGAAACCTAGGACTATTTATGCACAGATACTAAATTTGATGAACCAGGACCTGGGTGTGACTACATACCATGCTTTTTCATCTCAAACTGTTTGTAAACTTGAGCGTATATTATAAGCACACCTGCAAAGTGGATACCTCAAGACCTAAATGCATGGCCAGTAACACTCAACAACCAGTTAATTTATTTGTGAACCATACCAACTTGGTGTCACTCTTTGGCATGCCACTCTTAAGGGTATGTAAACTTATGATCAAGGAAATATGTGTGCTTTTGGTTATCATTATAATTACTAAAGTACAGCCACAATGCTGACCAATATACGGTACCTAAATGAACATTGATGTTTTGTAGGATCTCATATTTTCTAAAAATGGTACTCATCATGACGCCATTGCGTCTCTGATATCCTTGGTCATACTGCGGCAAACCAGAGTCGCCTGTATTTGGGCATGGAGATGCAACTTGCACCTGGAAGAGCCTGAAATTTATAGTGGCACTGCCCAGCATGGCCCACTGTATGCCGAACACATACCTGAAGGTGCAGCACCTAGAGTTCATAGCCTATGAGCACCTATGGATCCAAACCAATAAATTCCCCTGGGGTCAAGAGTTTTTTCCACAACCCTCATATTAATCCTTTCCCCACCAGCTGTGAAAATTCTGAGCATTGGACACCTTGTTATCTGCACCAGTGTGTTGTATGAGTCCACATAATATGCAGGGATCATGCAATCCTATTTAATACCGTACATGCACCCCAACCTTCTTCAGCCACTGTAGAAGGAATCTAAATAAAGTTTATGGTTTGACCTCCGAAAAAATTGTACACTTACAAATTCTGCCTTAGGGTATCTAAACTTATAAGCACAAAGGTTTGAATAATATTGCTATTTTTTCATACTGCTAGTAGACTTGGCTTTGAGCATGTTTGTCATCATTATACATTAAATAGCTATTAGTGTTGTTTAATTTATATATTGAAAATCTGCCACAGTGGTACATTAATGAGATAATTCAACACCTCAGACAAGCCCCCCCCGAATTGGCTAAAATAAAAAATCTAGTCATACGCAATGTACTCACTTCTCCAGTGCCCTCTGTGTTCCACCAGGATGGTCCTTCTGCCACTGCTTGTTTACAAATTGCAGCTGTGACATGGCGGTATATGGCACATGACCACTGCACCAGAGGACTGATTGGCTGCAGCGGTCACGATCCGTATAGCGCCACATGACTTCTTCAGTTTGTAAGGGGTGACTTGAACATGATTTTTTTTTTTAATATATTAGTCAATTTTGGGGCTTATCCGATATTTAGAATTATCTTAGCAATGTGATGTACGTTATTTTGATGAGAAGGATGCATTGTGGTTGGAGCTGCCTTTTAATATAATACATTCTTGTAACAGTCACTACAGAAAATCACACATAAGAAAAATGAAAGGAAAGGAAGTGGAAAGCCTCAGTAATGATCCCACAGGGAAAATGGAGGAAACCCATTTTACCTAAAGGTAAATGAATGGTCTTTATCTTTCCTTTCATCTTCTAAATGTTCACTAGATAGCTGTGGATAAAGCTTATTCTGCTCAGTACTCCCTCTATTCTTCCAAGGTACTGCGTATCTGTAGGTATTTTAGGATATATTTGCATCTGCTGATTTTGTGGCCACTCCTATCTGTTCCAATCTTATTTTGGTTTTAGATTTGTTTGGAAAGAACTTCTCTTCTAAGCTAATGTTTCTGTGTTTTTTCTAGTGAAATATCCCCTACTCAAATAAATGACATCAAAGCACAATGCAGGGACAGTCCACATATACAAGGCATGTGGGGCAGATATATCATAGCCTGGTGGCGTACACTAGACTATGATCAGACGCGCTGCCGAATGCTACGCCTGATTTATGACGAGGCTTATGCCTCATCATAAATTAGTTGCAGCATCCGGCAGTCTGTATGCCTAAACGGAAATCTAGGCCAGCTCCAGACAGGCGTAGATTTCACTGTTCTTCTATGCCAGAAAACTGGTCTAGAAAATGTTAAATGTAGCGGGACTGATGGCCCTTCCCAATCCCAGCCCTTTTCAGAAATGTGGCGAGCCCGGAGAAGAAATACAGCTCAAGTGCTGTTGAAAAAGCTGAAAAAAAGCAGTTTGCGACATTTTCACGCATCTAAAAGTAGCATTTAAGTAGTATTCAAATGACGAATCTCCCCAATTGAGGTCTACTGTACATGTACCTTGACATGCACATGCCATAGGTTGAAAACCTAGATTTTCAATCCTGTAACTGTGGTATAAACCTATTTACTAAATACATACCCATATACACTCACCTAAAGAATTATTAGGAACACCATACTAATACGGTGTTGGACCCCCTTTTGCCTTCAGAACTGCCTTAATTCTACGTGGCATTGATTCAACAAGGTGCTGATAGCATTCTTTAGAAATGGTGGCCCATATTGATAGGATAGCATCTTGCAGTTGATGGAGATTTGAGGGATGCACATCCAGGGCACAAAGCTCCCGTTCCACCACATCCCAAAGATGCTCTATTGGGTTGAGATCTGGTGACTGTGGGGGCCATTTTAGTACAGTGAACTCATTGTCATGTTCAAGAAACCAATTTGAAATGATTCGAGCTTTGTGACATGGTGCATTATCTGTCACGGAAGGTGTACAGGAAACAAGACAATGCAAAAGAATCTATGACTCACTGGATCTAAAACTAAGGAACAAAAGGGAGACCCTTGCATGAGACCTGGCACTCTCCCTGACTGCTCAGCCTATGCGAACACCCCAAAGGTGGATGATCACATATCCCCGTACCTTGACTATATAATACCTGAACACCCTACAATAGTGAGGGGACACGACCACCGGCTCCCTACACTAGACACAGAGGGAGTCAGGGTCATCTGGGATCCAGCAAACAGAAAATCACAAATGAATGTACAGCACTTATCTTGTAGAAGACTGGGAAATAGGAACAGCATGCACACACACTCCAGGAAGTTGTATAAGCCGCACACTAATGCATTATGGGGAGGAATTTAAAGGGATGCAATCAGTCCAACTACATGACAGCTGAGAGAGACTAACGAGATGAGGAACTGAAAACCAAAACAAAGAAAACTCAAGGAGGAGGTTCTGAAAGGCTTCTGTCAGAGCTTCTCAGCTGTCTGGTTGTGACATTATCCTGCTGGAAGTAGCCATCAGAGGATGGATACATGTTCTCATTCTGTTTACGTCAAATTCGGACTCTACCATTTGAATGTCTCAACAGAAATCGAGACTCATCAGACCAGGCAACATTTTTCCAGTCTTCAACAGTCCAATTTTGGTGAGCTCGTGCAAATTGTAGCCTCTTTTTCCTATTTGTAGTGGAGATGAGTGGTACCCGGTGGGGTCTTCTGCTGTTGTAGCCCATCCGCCTCAAGGTTGTGCGTGTTGTGGCTTCACAAATGCTTTGCTGCATACCTCGGTTGTAACGAGTGGTTATTTCAGTCAACGTTGCTCTTCTATCAGCTTGAATCAGTCGGCCCATTCTCCTCTGACCTCTAGCATCCACAAGGCATTTTTACCCACAGGACTGCTGCATACTGGATGTTTTTCCCTTTTCACACCATTCTTTGTAAACCCTAGAAATTGTTGTGCGTGAAAATCCCAGTAACTGAGCAGATTGTGAAATACTCAGACCGGCCCGTCTGGCACCAACAACCATGCCACGCTCAAAATTGCTTAAATCACCTTTCTTTCCCATTTTGACATTCAGTTTGGAGTTCAGGAGATTGTCTTGACCAGGACCACACCCCTAAATGCATTGAAGCAACTGCCATGTGATTGGTTGACTAGATAATTGCATTAATGAGAAATAGAACAGGTGTTCCTAATAATTCTTTAGGTGAGTGTATAGTATGACCATATAGTATAAACTCATACATAGATGACAATATTAACAACATAAAAGTCAGATAATGAAAAGAATTTCAATTTATCATTACTAGCTTCCAAATCTACATACCATATGTCTTGATAACCAATGTTGATGTGTTCACACAGGTTGCAATGAAGCTACTACACCTGCAGGCAGGTATCATGCTACTTTTACCAAAGAGAATATGCTGCACCCTTGGATAATGGTGAAGGAAAACGGATGGTACATCCATTCATTGGGACTATAGCACAAACTTTCTATAAAATTTACACCATGGAATCATTTTTCTGCTAAACTGATGTGTACTGCAAATACTATGGCAAGTATTTCTATAACAAAATGGCCCAAGATATGTCTAATGCATTCAACTTATCCTCACTTGGATGGACGATGGGAATGTGTATATAGAAAATATAAGATTTTGATAACTTCCAATTATATTTTGACCAATATGTTATTTGTATGTGTGACTAGTAATATTTAGAAAGTTCTGTACTGTACTGCGGAAGTGGAAGACAAACCATCGGGTAACGTTATCCTTGGACAGAAAGATTTGGTTCAGACATGTGTGAGCCAACAAATACTGTTGGCTTGCATTGGTAGACATGTTTTCATGCTTTTAATGCTACAGTATGTACAGTAGTATCAGCAGACACAAGTGAAAATACCACGTTTCTCTACCCCTGTGTTCAAAATTAAAGGGCGTCATTTACTAATCTGAAATGCGCTTAATGTAGGTGTATTTCAGGCGCAGATGTCAGCGCAACGGCTACATAGTTAATACAGTTGAAAAAAGACATAAGTCAATCAAGTTCAACCAAATGATAGGTGGGGACGTGAATCCCAGAAGGAAGTGAGACTCAGATTTCTACACATTTTCATAAGCATTAATGTAATTTACTTTTAAGAATTCATCTAAACCCTTTTTAAAACTGTCCACTGTTCCTGCTGTGACCACGTCTTGAGGAAGTCTATTCCACAGATTCACACTTCTTACAGTAAAGAAGCTTTGACGCTTCTAGAGACTGAACTTTTTCTTCTCCAGTTAAAGGCAGTGCCCCCTTGTCTTTAGTTAGTTGCGCTGCTATCTGCAACATTTCCCCGCTCACGCCAAGTCTAAAATTGTGGGAGTGGTGTGGGCAGTGAAGGGGGCGGCCGCCAGGCCTGTCCCATTCATAATTTTCTATGCCTGTTTTAAGCGTAGAAAATTGTCTAAATGTAAGACAGCTCAGAAGCTGTTACATTTAGAACTTGCGCTGGATGCGCTGAATTTACATATGAAGAGGCCTGCGCCTCTTCATAACTTCGGCGGATCCACAACTAGCTATGGGCCTTTATTAAGACCGGCATCTAAAATGTCGGTCTTAATAAATGTGCGCCCAAAGTCATTACTAATGTATAGTAATAGGAGCCAGCATGGTTGATTAGGGTAATTTAAAGTATTGGCAACCCCTACAGTATGTCCCAAAGAAAGCAGCAAGCTACTGTTTTATTAGTAGGTAAAATATCAGGGCTGAATATAACTCTCAATGCCCAACAATTTCATGTACAGTGACCCTCTGACTAGAGTTTGGTTTTAAAGTTGTTTACCAGTACTAACTTGTTGATGGCCTATCCTTAGGATAGGTCATCAATATCAGATGAGCACGGATCAAACTCCTGGCACTCCCTCCTATCAGCTGTTTACACGTGCTCTGGTGCTGAAACCACTCTGTACACTTTGTAGTGGCTATGCCTGGTTACTGCAGCGCTGCTGCCAGTGTACTGAGCTGTGTCGTTTTGGTGCCTGGTAAAGGCGTCAGAGCTTGTGTAAACAGCTGATCAGTGGGACTGTTTTGAGTTGGATCCCTATTGATCTGATATTGATGTCCTATCCTTAGGGATAGATCATCAATAAGTTAGTCCTGGAAAACCCCTTTAATGATGCACTTTTGATGTCATTCCTATCAGTGGTGTAAAACTGCTAATAGAAGTACTAAAAATGCATATTTTTTTTTACTATTTAGTGAAAAATGGAGTTCAAGGGGCTTTTACTATTGATGACCTATACTCATAGGATAGGATAGGTGGGGGTCTGACACCCGGCCCCCCCGCCGATCAGCTGTATGAGGAGACGTGCACGTGCCATTTCCCTTCTCTCTTCCTGTCCACTGCTGCTGTCAATGGTCTTTGCCATAGACAGCAGCGGTGAACACTGCGCGCACCATCTTCTCATACAGCTGATCGGCGGGGGTGCCGGGTGTCGGACCCTGCCGATCTTATGTTGATGACCTATCCTGAGGATAGGTCATCAATAGTAAAAGCCTGGACAACCCCTTTCACTCGTAAGTGGAATCTATAAAATTATACTCCTTATATCAATGTTTAGTTATTGCCGCTTCTAAATATGAGGTATTGTATTCATCACAAGTTGATAGAAAAGCATACGTACACCTATTTGATTATTTGTAGATACTATTTTATTTTATTTATTTCTGTATAGTAGGCATGTGGTAACATTCAGTATATGTTTTAGTATCTTATTGGCTGTATATTATAATATATCATGGGAAGTATATTAAATGTTTATACATATGGCAGACATGGTATAGGCTGCTGATTTGACTTTATTCAGCACAGTTTTTAGAGAGAAAAAAGGTATTTAACGTCACCATATTTTTGTTATCTGTTCATAATTCGGTTGTCAGTACACAAATGCTGTGTGGAGGCTCAAGCACCTATTTTATACGGTGTGATCACTAGTTATGGAATGATATCCTGTTGAATGAATATTACTGGACCTGGTGGACTGTACTGCTCTAGAAATGAACCATGAATTTATTTTCCTTAGTGTTTTATATTCTTCTATAACAAATAAGACTGAATCTGTGTCAAACAATACAGAATATCTGATAATCCATTGCCTATTAAATCCTATTACTGTCAAAGAAACACAAATATACACGTCTGTTTAAATGGTGACCTCTAAATGCAGGACTGTGACATAATGGGACTTTTAGTATCAGTAGTCAATTGACAGAGCTACAGTCGATTGCACTATGTGATGCTACCATAATAATCTTCCGATCCTCAGCTTGTTTCCTTTCTGCACGGTATCAACTGCTCTGCTGCAGCCAATGACTGGCTTCAGCGGCGACTTGTCCACAAGGTGTTGTACCCTTTTAACCAGGGCCGGTTCTAGGTGAAATGGGTCCCTGGGGCGAAAAACAATAAGGGGCCCCCCCCATGACACTTGATGACTTTTACAGAAGAAACTGTATATTTTGGGGCACAGTGTAGCGGTATACTGTATATTGTGGGGCACAGTGTAGGCTATATGTGTATAACATAAACATAATTCATATGAAAACTTACAGTTACTTGGCTTGGCCCTTGGGGATCTCGGACGCCACTTCCACACTTTGGCCGGGGGCTCAGCAGAGCTGATGTTGTGTTTTATCCTAATGAGAAAGATTTCATAATAATAATTTGGAGAAGGGGCAGAGGGATAGCAGAGCAGAGAGAGGCTGGTGCTTCTACTAGGGGGTCATACCATGGGGGAGTAATGAAGCCCACCATAACCCCCCCAGTAGAAATAATTCTCCTTATAATGTGACAGTGCAAAAAATACCCCCTTGTAATGCCCCCAGTTGAGCTAATGTCCCCATAGTGCTCCCATAATGTGCCAGTATAAAATACCCCTATATAGTGACCCCAGTAAATGCCCCTATAGTGCTCCTCTCCCCCCTAGTGCCCCCATAATGTACCAGTATAAAATGCCCGATATATAGTGCGCCAGTAGATGCCCTCAGTGTCCCTCATAATTTGTAAGCATAAAATACCCCTTCTCAGTGCCCCCGTAGATGACCCCATAGTAGTCCTCTCCCCCCTTCCCCATAGTACCCACCATAATGTGTCCCAGTATAAAATGCCCCTATACAGAGCCCCCATATAAAATAACCGTTCTTTGTGGCCTCAGTAGATGCCCCTATAGTGCCACCAATAATGTGCCAGTAAGAAGTGCCCCCATAGATGTCCCCCAATAATGTGCCAGTAAAATGTGCCCTCATAGATGCCCCCCAATCATGTGTCAGTAGCCTGAGCCCCCCATCAACATGTGCCAGTAGCCATAGGCGCCCCCCCCTATCATGTGCCAGTAGCCATAGGCGGCCCCCTCTATCATGTGCCAGTAGCCATAGGAACCCCCTATCATGTACCAGTAGCCTGAGCCCCCCATCAACATGTGCCAGTAGCCATAGGCGGCCCCCCCTATCATGTGCCAGTAGCCATAGGTGGCTCCCCCTATCATGTGCCAGTAGCCATAGGTGGCCCCCCCTATCATGTGCCAGTAGCCATAGGTGGCCCCCCCCTATCATGTGCCAGTAGCCATAGGCGGCCCCCCCATCATGTGCCACTAGCCATAGGGCCCCCCTATCATGTGCCACTAGCCATAGGGCCCCCCTATCATGTGCCACTAGCCATAAGGCCCCCTCCTATCATGTGCCACTAGCCATAGGGCCCCCCCTATCATGTGCCACTAGCCATAGGGCCCCCCTATCATGTGCCACTAGCCATAGGGCCCCCCCTATCATGTGCCACTAGCCATAGGCCCCCCCTATCATGTGCCACTAGCCATAGGGCCCCCCCTATCATCTGCCACTAGCCATAGGCCCCCCCCATCATGTGCCACTAGCCATAGGGCCCCCCTATCATGTGCCACTAGCCATAGGGCCCCCTATCATGTGCCACTAGCCAAAGGGCCCCCCCTATCATGTGCCACCAGCAATAGGGCCCCCCCTATCATGTGCCACTAGCCATAGGGGCCCCCCCTATCATTTGCCAGTAGCCACCAGTATTGTACAGAAAAAATAAATAAAAAAAAACACTTATACTTTTCCGGCCTGTGTCCCGCGCTGTGTACGGCTCAGGGCTCAGGCGGCGCGATGACGTCATCGCGCCGCCTGCCGGCCTCTGATAGGCTGCAGGCACTAGACTGGCAGCCTATCAGAGGAAGGGAAAGGGACACACCTCTCCCTTCCCTGCCGCACAGCCATCTGTATCGCTGTCCTGAGGACGGCAATACAGATGACTGGAGATGAGCGCTTCCATAATGGAAGCGCTCATCTCCTTGTGACTGTCCTGCCTAAAGTTAGTTGCGGGCCGGCGCGGGGGGGCCCCTAAGGACTCGGGGGCCCGGGGGCAATTGCCCCCCTTGCCTCTATGGAAGCGCCGGCCCTGCTTTTAACAGTGAATTTCCTGGTACTTTTTGCATGGATGTTTACTGCACAGGTTATTGGTATGAATTTGCAATATTGTTTGACCAACTTTAAAGGGGTTGTTCAGGAATAAATAACTTTTCACAGGTGCCTGCAGCCTGCCTCTGCTATGGAAAGAATCATGGGCATGGTCACCAGCCAGCCACTGGCTTTAATGGTGACGTTTCTTTTATAGACAGTCATTGTCTATGCTGGGGAGGAAGTAAACAAGCCGTGGACGGGAAGATGGACATGTGGGAGCCAGCATGCAGGACTGAAGTAGCAGGAAGCAAGTACGTATGAGCAGAGACAGGGTGCGGGCACCTGTAAAAACGTACTTATTCCCAGATAACGACTTTAATCAGTTATTTTAACTGAAACATCCAGGTCTTTCATTTCATAGATGAGGTTACATCAGGGTAGTCAAATAATAAGAAATAGAAGAATGGTTTCTATACTTGTAGCTTATGTATTTTATAGGATTATTAGAGTAATTGGTGATGCAAATATACTAATGACTAAGCTTTCATTTAATTTTATTAGGATGCATTACCTAAAAATGACCTGTAGATGGTACTATCAGCTTTGGCCAACCATTAGCTACGATTCAAGAGAAATTATGGAGATAGGAACTAGATCAAAGTTCTCTACCTTACACAAAGATATGAAAATACACCTGTAGAGCATTATAGTCATTAATGGAAACTTTTATAAAAATGTTTTTAAACAACAGAAAGACCCCTATCACATTGCCCTCATAATTGTGCCAAACTCCATTGATAACTGCATGCTAAAGAGCTCAGATGGCTATTAAAGGAATTCCTCCCCAAGCTTCCATTTATGTATTACCTCCTCAACTTTGCTAATCTTTTAGCAGTATGTTGTACCTAGTGAAAAACATAATTACCTGCTCCTCTGTTTCAGCACCCTGGCTCTATTCCGTGATCTTCCCCTTTCTGGTCTGTTAACTTCGAGACGGGGTCATGTTTGCCTCTGCCCCCAATGTCTGGCCTCAGCAGTGATGTGTCACCAAGTGGCATGTGACCTAAGAGTGATATCCTGTTTAGGGGTACGCCACCACTGAGGCAAATCATTGGCAGCAGCGGTGCATGTTCCAGCATCTGGAGGTTTAGATGCAGAATGCAGCCAGGGTGTCGGAATAGAGCGGCAGAGAGTAGGTGAGTATTCGTTTTTTACTAGGTACAATAAGCTCCTGGAGCTACTTAAAATCTAAGTAATAAGGCCAGATAACTTTAGTCACACAACATTAGGACATCTAGTAATAAAAGAATTTGATTGATATAACATGTCTACAGTTATAAAGGACATAGGTGTGGAGGCATAGATGTATACATCTATTTAGCTTATTATATTTTTTTAGCTTATGTCTAGTGCCTTTCTCAGCTGTTTTGGTTGTCTAAAACACAAGTGCTTCAAGATTAAAGGTGGCCATACACATTAGACCAATGTCAGCTAAAACTGACAGTTTTAGCACGACTAGCTGACCACCTAATGTGTAGGGCTGTGTTCCAACTCTCCCCTAGTGAGGAAAGTATAGTAGGCTTGGACATGTTGGAATTCAACGTGTGATTGTTTGATCCCAAGTGCGGAATATGGCCTTCAGAGTTGTTTGGAAGCAGCTTATTTCCCTCTCCCAAGTGGGAGGGGAATGCTATCTAATGTTTTCGACACCTTTAGACTTATAGCAGACATTATTCTGTTATCTGTTCATAATTCCGTTGTCAGCACCCAATCGTTACACTGGAATCCGTTGACAGTCTCAAAACTTGTGGCTGCCAGTCAGTCCTCCTTTGACCTGTACTGTTGGGGAAGCCAAAATTCTATTTCAAACTGGTTGGACTTTCACCTGTCTGGTCCATTTGTATCCTTCAAGCAGTGAAAAGGGGGCACCTCCAAAAAAGGTTGGATAGTCCAGACCCCTTTTTTTTCAAACTGATTTCAGGAGCTCTTGCTGCTGATAACCCCATGTCCACTGAGCACCTGAGTTGTCAAAGAGAAAACCACATTGTGAGTGCTACAGTAAGCAAATCTTGCTATTTAGAGACCTTTTTGGGAAATCCCTTCAGTCAGATTAAAGTTAGAGGTATGTAACCTAACAGGCGATTTCCTGAACCTAACATACACTTATAACATCATCTACATCAGGCATGGCCAACCTGCGGCTCTCCAGCTGTTGTAAAACTACAACTCCCACCATGCCCTGCTGTAGGCTGATAGCTGTAGACTGTCCGGGCATGATGGGAGTTGTAGTTTTGCAACATCTGGAGAGCCTCAGGTTGGCCATCCCTGATCTACATTGTACTTGGTATGCTTAGAAGAACATAGAGTATATAATTTTATGTCGGTAACAGACTTGCATGTATGAAGCCAAAATAACTTAAAGGGTAACTGAATTTTCAAAAAACTTTTGATACGTCATAGAGTCTTACCAAAGCTTTGATTGGTGGGGGTCTGAGTGTTCTAATATATATTAAATGTTTTTTGAAAATTCAGTGACCTTTAAAGGGGTTGTCTCATCTTGCCTTTACTTATGCGAGATGGGACTAAGCCCCGACCACAAGGTTACTGGGAAACAGAGGAGTAACGGCAAGAGGACACAACCCCTTTAAATACGAATGCTATTACTATGCTTTTGAGAAATATTTTAAAATTGTTACAAGAGGTCACAGATAGGTCATCAATATAAAACCCATGCACAACCTCTTTAACTATTGAGCCTTCGTCACATTTAAGCATATGTATGGTTTTCTATGTTTAGCCATAATTTCATTAATAATGGAGTTCTGTAATTCATATTACATGTATTAGAAAAAGCTATTAATGAAATGTACTGTATAAAGGTATATTCTTGACACTGTCACTTCTATAGTTATTGTTGTATCATCATAAACTATTTTTGTAGAAGAAACTAAAATATTTTAATAAATGTTTTATTAAGAAAAGTATGCTGTATTTACTTTGTGTACTGTGCATAGTAGAAAACTTGTAATATATTGCCACCTGGTGGTAAGCCTGATAATATACATTAAAAAATGACTTCTCAATTTAAGTTTGTGCTACAGAAATGATACTAATGATGTGTAAAGTTTTATTAGTTTCATGCCATGTCCAAAACACATATGTACATAGACACATATCATTTTTTTTTTTAAATAAATATATATTTTTATTTTCCAAATCAAAATGTTAATACATAAAACGATATCAATCTCAACGGTGTGCCCAGCATGGCAATCATAGACATCCTTACAAGAAAGATTCTACACAGCATCCTAAGGACACCCTCAAGATAATATATAATAATAACTATATCAACCCCCCCCCCCCATTGGCTGCCGTCCGCTCCATTCATTGTTATATAGAATAGTATCAGTATTAATTATAGCTATGCAGCTCTGCGTGCAACTCTCCGTTTCCTTTCAATGTCCTCGTATACCCTAATTTTTTGGAGGTATGAACTCCACTCCCTTGTTGAGGGCGGGGAGACAGAGCCCCAATACTTTATCAATATAGCCTTAGCAACCATCAATCCCCGCATCCAAATCCGTCTAACCTGGGGCGGGACTTCCACTTCTGACCCATAATCTCCAAAAATCACTATCAAAATTCCCGGGTTATAGTTCATTGAACTCTCCTTTTGTAGGATAGTGAAGACCTCATCCCAATAACTTCTTATTTTGCTGCAGCTCCAAAGCAAATGGACATAGTTGGCATTAACATATCCACATTTAGAGCAGCAGCAATCACGATCTTTATTTTGGGGAAATTTTCCCTGGGCTTTCGGCGTATAATACAGTCTATGGAGTATCTTAAATTGAATTATCCTATGCGCACTGGAAACTGTCGCCTTTCTCACATTCCTATAAATAGTAGACCACTGTAGTGGGGGGCAATTCAACTCTTGCTCCCACTTATCTGTGCTTTTGAAAGGCGTTACAGTTGCCAGTGCCATTCGGAGTTTCGCATAAAGTCTAGATAGCTTCACCTTTTCATACTTCTGGGCGTCACAAAAATCAAAAAATATATTCTCTCGTAAAAAAATAAGACCCCTATTCCTAGAGGTTTCAAATATATGTTTCAAACGTGCATACATAAATAAATCTAATGGTGAGCTATCGGTAAAACCAAATTCCAAAAGTGATTTAAAGCGACCCATATAAAAAAGGTCAGACACCCTGTTGATACCATTACAAGACCAATAAGCAAAATCTGTAATTTTGAAGAACTCCTCCAGCTCCCTGTTCTCCCACAGAGGGGTAAAAACAAACGGTCCAGAAGATTTAAGGATCTTCTTCAGTCTGTTCCACACCCTCTGCAGTGAGCACGGGATCAGCAAGGACCTCCTCATCCCCATAAACCCAGTCTCCAAACATGCAAAAATATTATCAACTGGTTTATCAAAAACTTTTGTCAAATATTGTGAAAGTAAACTCTCTTTTGAATAACAGCAACGCTGAATCTGTGCACATAGATAATAACCTTGAAAAAAAGGTAATGACAGCCCACCATCTGCCTCCGACAACCATAGATACCTCTGCTTTATGCGTACCCTCTTCCTTCCCCAAATTAGATCGTTGATCATAGTCTCCAACCTATGAAAAAATATATCATCTATCCAGATGGGGGAGGCACACAACGGAAACAAAACTATCGGTAAAATAATCATTTTAATCAAAGCTATTCGGTCCGTTTGGGCCAATATCAATTTCCGCCAAGCGCTGATTTTATCCCTGACTTTATTCAGAACCGGGACCAGATTAAGATCATAAAACCTATTTATAGGGACCCCAATCTTAACCCCCAGATAATCTAAAGTGTCATTAGGGGCCAAAACACGAACTCGCCTCCCCTCATCTACGGCTTTGCGATTCAGCGGGAGGAGAGATGACTTTGACCAATTAATTCTATAACCTGATAGTTTGCCATATTCTTCTATTACCTCTATGACATGCAAGAGAATTTTCCATCCCTGATCCAGGAACAGAATCACGTCATCGGCATATAAGCTTATTTTGTCGCTCACTCCCGCCACCCCAAAACCATCTATACAGTTATCTAAGCGAATCCGGGAAGCCAATGGTTCAATAAAAAGAGCGAAGAGGAGAGGAGACAGGGGACAGCCCTGTCTCATCCCTCTCTGCATCATGACAGGGGAAGAGCTAATACCGTTGACACTAATAGATGCAACTGGCTGTGCATATAGCATTTGAGTCATTTCCAGGAACGAGTTCCCAAGGCCAAAATGGGACATTGTAGCCCACAAAAAAGACCACTCCATCCTGTCAAACGCTTTTGCGGCGTCTAAAGACAGAATGGAGTGGTCTATACTCCCCCCAACAGACAAATTCAAATAAACCCTATATAGACTCATCTGTATTTGCCGTCCCGGGATAAAGCCCGTCTGATTGGGGTGTACCAAACTCGCTATAACCTTCTTTAGACGATTGGCCAAAATTTTAGCGAAAATCTTGTAGTCCGTATTTAAAAGTGATATGGGTCTATATGACCCCATATCACACGGATCCTTCTCCTTTTTTAAGACCAAGATAATCACTGCCTCTCTAAATGATGGAGGTAAAGAGTAGCATGCGCGGGACTCATTCAGGACTAAAAGCAGGATCGGCAAAAGTACTTTAGCATGATACCTATATAGATCAAACGGCAATCCATCTGAACTGGGGGCTGATTCATATTTTAAAGAGGAAAGAGTCGCCTGAAGTTCCTCTAAAAGAATGGGGGAGTCCAAGCGCTCTCTATCTTGAGAACATAACTGGGGGAGCTCTAATCTTTGAAGATATTGATCCATATCGATACGACTAAGCGTAGACTCAGATTTATAAAGGTCGGAATAATATCTCGCAAACTCCTCCCTTATCTCCACTGCAGAGCTCACCCCAACACCCTGTAAGTTCCTAATTTCTCTTATACTGGTAGACTCTCTCTGATTGGCCACCAGACGAGCCAAAAACCTGCCCGTTTTACCAGATTCGCAAAAGCGATTCTGGCCTTGAAATAGGAGCTTATGTTGTGCTTTTTTATATAGGAGCGTCTTAAGCTGTAAGTTGGCCTCTTTTAACTGATTAATGGATTGCTCCGTATAGGAGTCAATTAATGCGGCGCGTAAACTCCTTATTGAGTCTGTCAATTGTTGTTCCCTGTGCCGTACTTCCGTTCTAAACCTGTTAATTTTACTAAAGTATAAGCCCCTTATATGGGCTTTCAAAGCATCCCACATGTAGTGAATATGTGCCGATCCTACATTAAAGTCCCAAAATTCCTGAATATCCTGATCTATTCTGGCTTGCTCCCCTATCACATCAAACCAGTGCGGGTTCAGTTTAAAAATTCTACCTGTATTCGGGGCCTCCGCAAATATAACAAGAACTGGGGAGTGATCTGAGATTCCATGAGGTTCATACCTCATTCTCAGGACGCGACCGCACAGATCCCGACTTGCAAATGCCAAGTCTATACGGGACATAGACCCGAATGACTGGCTAAAACATGAAAAGATTTTTTTATTGCCATAGAGGTGGCGCCAGATATCAACCAGCGCCAGCTCCTGGCATACAGCAGTCAAGGGGGATCCCGCGCGGCCGCGCCCGGAGAACGACGAGAACCGATCCAGCTCAGGATCCGGTACTGCATTAAAGTCACCTGCCACTAATAACGCACATTGATTTTTTGTGGATATATACTGGACTAACTGTGAAAACACCGTTGCATTAAATCGTGGGGGAATATAGATAAAAGCCAGTATGACCTCCTGCCCTTTCCAATACCCGTGGAGGAATACAAATCTACCTTCTTTATCAATCAGGTTATCTAGCGGCTGATACTCCATCCCATGATGAATATATACGCTAACCCCTCTTGCATAAGACGAGTAGCAAGCGTGGTACTCAAGAGAGGCCCATTTCCTTTTCAGTATATAAATCCTGTCTAATGTAGCATGGGTCTCTAATAGTACCACAATCGCCGGCAGATGGCGGACCACGAGATCAAATACAACCGTCCTCTTCACCCTGTCTCCCAGCCCTCTCACATTCCAAAATAGAATGTTACACGGCATATCCTATGGATAAACAGAGTTTCTATCCCCCCTTCCTTAACGGAGAGGCACGCATATCTGCACAGCGACCGACGGCAGCCAATCCCTCCCTTAAACCCACCCCCAAAACAAACCCCTGCATGGTTGACAGGGCATTTCACAATACCCATCAACCTATCTCCTACCACCAAACCTCCCCCCTGCCACCTCCCCTCATTAACCTCCCTCCTCACCCACCTTCCGTACTTTTCATAGGCCCTTTAAATCCAACCATTGCACCACTTCCGACTGTGTGGAGAAAAACCGCACAGAATCATTGTATACCACTCTCAATTTAGCGGGATATAACATTGAATAGGTAATCTTAGCTGCAATCAATCTTTTTTTCACATCAAAAAAAGATCTTCTTTTATTTTGGGTCTCTCGCGGGAAATCGGGAAAAATTGATATCAGATTACCGTTAAATTTTATATTTTCTACTTCTCTTTTGCGTCTAAGGACCCAATCCCGATCCTTTGAGCAAACAAATTTTGCCAGGATTGCCCTGGGAGGGGCCCCTGGGGGAGGTTTTTTGAAGGGGATTCTATGGGCTCTTTCCACACAGAAGGTAGATACATCATAGTCTGGTCCCAGACTTTCTACCAACCACTTCTGAATGAAATTCGACGGGTTATCCTGTTCTGCCCCTTCTGGGAACCCTACTAACCGCAAATTATATCTACAAGACCTATCCTCCAACTCTACCACTTTTCTTCTTAACCAAGAGCGGTCTTCATCTACCTCTTCTAGTCTGTTCTTTAATACACCATTCTCTACGGTGACAGAGTTGACTGCCGATTCCAATTCCTTCACCTTTAGTCTCAACTTCGACATTTCGTCTCTTATTATGGTAACATCGCCTTGAACTACTGCAAGAGAAGAAGTCAACTCTGCCACCGAAGTGTTAGTAGCGTTTACTACTCCCAATATATCCTGGAGTTTTTTATTAATACTATCAAAACCTTCACTATGGGAGGAACTGGCCTTTGATAAACCCCGTTCTAACTGATCCGTATTATCTAATCCTGGCTCAATCTGAGGAGCAGACCTATGTACCCCTCCTCTAGTTTTAGGTGGTGGTGACTTCAGAAATTTATCTAATCGGGCCTGTGGGCTCCCCCCTGCACCTCCTTTTGGGGAGGTCAGTCCTCCTGATTTGCGAAATTTTGGCGGCATTTTTATCTAAATAGGTAAGCTGCGGTTATAGACACAATTCAACGCCCCAACTATGGACCCAACTCAGCACCTCAAAAGGCCGGTTATTAATGGTATCAAATACTCATGGTAAGAAAAAGATAAGTTACAGGATAAATAATAGAAAGCGGATACTGGGTAGGAGCGCAGCCCTGCACACAAGCTAGTTGCAGACTAAATAGATAATTACATCCCCCAAATAAAAGACTATAAACTGTCGCAGGTAATTATATAACAATGTTTATAGCTTGTACTGAGTGTGCCTTATTGTATTTAAATTAAGATTTAACTTTTAATTTCATATATATAAAATAAATGAGACTGTGGAATCTAGTGAATTCCTGCCTAGTTAGGGAAAAAAGGATAGGTACTCTATTGATAGAGTAGGGCCTGCTGGGGAGACTGAAGGGAATATTTGCTACATGTAGAAAGTGGGTCTAGGTGGACCAGTAAACTTTCCCTGTATGCTAACCCTACTTGGCCTAGTCTGGTCAATGAAATAGCCTCACTGGCTGTAGTCGGAGCACTCGTCCTGAAAAGGACGACCCCCAGCCTCAGGAACCTCGGGCCTAGAGTAAGTGTCCCTATGCTCTTACCTCCCTAATTGGTGCTATCTGTGTCCTCCTCCGACGCGTTTCACCAGGTAAGCACCTGGCTCTTCAGCGAGAGAAAAAGGAAAAAGTTCAGGCGCCTGGAGCAGTGGCTGTGCGCCTATTAGGATCAAGCGGCAGTGGCCACTGCCGCTTGATCCTAATAGGCGCACAGCCACTGCTCCAGGCGCCTGAACTTTTTCCTTTTTCTCTCCCTGAAGAGCCAGGTGCTTACCTGGTGAAACGCGTCAGAGGAGGACACAGATCGCACCAATTAGGGAGGTAAGAGCATAGGGACACTTACTCTAGGCCCGAGGTTCCTGAGGCTGGGGGTCGTCCTTTTCAGGACGAGTGCTCCGACTACAGCCAGTGAGGCTATTTCATTGACCAGACTAGGCCAAGTAGGGTTAGCATACAGGGAAAGTTTACTGGTCCACCTAGACCCACTTTCTACATGTAGCAAATATTCCCTTCAGTCTCCCCAGCAGGCCCTACTCTATCAATAGAGTACCTATCCTTCTTTCCCTAACTAGGCAGGAATTCACTAGATTCCACAGTCTCATTTATTTTATATATATGAAATTAAAAGTTAAATCTTAATTTAAATACAATAAGGCACACTCAGTACAAGCTATAAACATTTTGAGACTACTGAGGATTATTTATGAGAGGGTCTACCGATACTTAGACACCAATCATAAACGTATTGGATAATTATATAACAATCATCACATAGAGCAGAGAGAGGTACAAGGCCACTAACAAACAAACTATATAACTTATTGAAAGAACTAAATAACCCATTGAGATTAGAGTTAGTGTGTAAGTCCAGTTTACTGAGTACGACAGCAGGGTACCCAGCAATGACGCCGATCTTGCTTTCTGGTTAGGGCCCCCAAAAATATAGCTTTTCAGCCGCCCCGCTATAATGACAAAAGCGCCCACGCAAGTTCCCCACTAACGACTACAATTTTTAAGGGATCAATCCATCTAGACAATCCATCCAAATATAATAGACAAAAAAAAAAAAAAGGCCTAAAATCTATCAAATGGAAAAGGATCCTCTTGGGCCTTGACGCTTCATCTGTAGAAAAGAGGGGGGGAACCGTTCCTTAAGTTCCCAGGACCCAGGTCCAATGACCACAGCGGGTCATACAGCTGACAACCCCACGGGAATCCAACAAGGGCCACAGAAGATATCGTAGAGTATAATACACCCCGACCTCACAGCGCCCCCCGCCAACAGCGCCAGTCCACTGCCGTCTCCCAAAAGTATGTTAGTAGGTTAATAATCGAGAGAGAACTCCGAATTCACCCACCGGACACCAGCTCTCCACTCCACCCACGGAAACCGGAGCTCAGTAGCTCACCAGGCTCACCAGCTCCAGCGCCCCCAATACCTCACAGGCAGCAGACCACATGCGGCAAGACACAGGGACACCACCGATCAAAGGCAACGAACAGCATGGAGGCGGGTCACAGCCGGCAGCAAGCGAAGGGCAGAGCAGACTCCATACAGCGGGCCGCAGGCAGCGGCTCAAGGCAGGTGAAACGGCAAACGGCAGATCACATCGAATAGGAGGAGACCGCTCAGGGCAGGTAATAAACGGCAAGTTGGGTCACAGCAGGTCACGGCAGGCGGCAGGTCACATCGGGAAACAGGGGGACCGCTCAGAGCAGGTAACATACAGGAGGTAGCGTCTCAGCAGATCACGGTCCCATCGGTCCCATCTAGGCTCAATTAGCCAGGGCTGGGATCAGCGTTTCTTCGGCGGTTTACATCAGGAGCGAGGTGGGGGAGAGAGAGGAGAGGGCAGCCAGAGGAGGAGCGCGGCACACCTACGTCATGCCGCTTGCTCCGTTCCAGCCTCGACACATATCATCTAACTATAAATGTATAAAATAGTAATATCTATCGATTTATATATAATTTTATCGGACATTTCTTAAGGCTGGGGGTACATTTTGTAGCACTTTTGATTGATTTTACCTGTGTAGTGGCAGCTGCAGTGCACAAGATTGTATATAAATCGGTTTATTGCTTTGCACTACAGCTAAGACTGGTTTCACACGGGCGTTGCGGGAAAAGATGCGGGTGCGTTGCGGGAACATGCACAATTTTTCCCCGCGAGTGCAAAACATTGTAATGCGTTTTGCACCCTCGTGAGAAAAATCGGCATGTTTGGTACCCAGACCCGAACCAGGACTTCTTCACAGAAGTTCGGGTTTAGGTTAGGTGTTTTGTAGATTGTATTATTTTCCTTATAACATGGTTATAAGGGAAAATAATAGCATTCTTAATACAGAATGCATAGTACAATAGAGCTGAAGGGGTTAAAAAAAATAAAAAATAATTAAACCTTAATCCACTTGATCGCGCAGCCCGGTTTCTCTTCTGTCTTCATTTTTGCTGTGCACAGGAATAGGACCTTTGATGACGTCACTGTGCTCATCACGTGGTCCATCACATGATCTTTTACCATGGTGATGGATCATGTGACGGACCATGTGGTGAGCGCAGTGACGTCACCACAGGTCCTTTTCCTGTGCACAGCAAAGATTAAGACAGAAGAGAAGCCGGGCTGCTCGATCAAGTGGATTTTTTTTTAACCCCTCCAGCCCTATTGTACTATGCATTCTGTATTAAGAATGCTATTATTTTCCCTTATAACCATGTTATAAGGGAAAATAATAATGATCGGGTCCCCATCCCGATCATCTCCTAGCAACCGTGCGTGAAAATCGCACCGCATCCGCATTTGCTTGCGATTTTCATGCAGCCCCATTCACTTCTATGGGGCCTGCGTTGCGTGAAAAACGCACAATATAGAACATGCTTCGATTTTCACGCAACGCACAAGTGATGCGTGAAAATCACCGCTCATGTGCACAGCCTCATAGAAATGAATGGGTCCGGATTCAGTGCGGGTGCAATGCGTTCACCTCACGCATTGCACCCGTGCGGAAATCTCGCCCGTGTGAAAGGGGCCTAACACTCAGTAATTAACCTCTTCAGGACACATGACGTACCGGTACGGCATGTTGTCCTGGTACCGGGCGGCGGTGATCGGAAGCCGGTGCCTGCTCAAATCATTGAGCAGGCACCTTGGCTAGATGCGCCGGGGGGTCCTGTGACCCCCCCATGTCGGCAATCGCAGAAAACCGCAGGTCAATTCAGACCTGCGATTTGCTGCGTTTCCGGGTTATTCGGGTCTCTGAGGACCCGATAACCCGGAACAGGATGGTGATCGGTGGTGTGATTTTTACCCCACTAATCACCATCCTGCGATCCTGAGAGGTGACATCACCTCTCAGGATCGCCTCTGATTGGTAGGTGGGCGGGCAGCGGGAGATTCAAATGTTGCCAGCGCTCCTCTTCTCCTCCTTTTGTGTCCCAGAGCGGAGGAGAGAGGAGCGCTGCCTGCACGTCGGTGGGATCTGAGCCAGCATCACCCCATCTGTGCCCCAGCACACATCCTTTCCCCCCAGGACCCGATCTGTGCTCCAGCACCTCCCATCTGATCAGCAGGTAATTAGGGAAAGTCTAGAGAAAGGTTGGGCTAGGCAGGGATAATAAAGGGAAAGTTTAGTGTGAAAAAAGTTTTATTGCATCACCCACAGCACAGCTGTGTGACCCTAGACCCCCCAGGGGTGCTTCCGCTTGCTCCCCTTACACCCCCCCCCCCAACTTTTTTGGGGCAAAGGCAGTTTTTTTATTTTATTTTTTTGTGTGCGTACGCTGACTGTGGCCTGCACTCTTAACGTCCGGCCACTCTTAGCGCATCGCACACCCCACCGCTGATCAACTTCGGACGGTTAGGGATAAGTCCGCGAACACCCGTGCCCCCACACACACGCACACCAAATAAAGATTTACACGCACATACACACGCAGACACACGGAAAATTCAACGCGGCCTCCCTGCCCACCCCCTCCAGGTACCTATCCCCAGGGGTGAGACCCGTGCCTTTACCACTGGAAACCTGTTGCTGGTCAGATATAAGGACAAGAGGGATGTCCTTGTACTATCCACAATTCATGGTAACGACATCACCCCTGTCCCTGTGCGAGGTACTGCGGCAACGGTCCTCAAGCCCGATTGTATCGTCGACTACAATCGCTATATGGGAGGAGTTGATCTCTGATCAAGTCCTCAAGCCATATAATGCCATGCGCAAAACCCGGGCATGGTACAAAAAAGTTGCGGTCTACTTGGTGCAGGTTGCCATGTACAACTCTTTTGTGCTGACCCGGAGCGCTGGCAACACAGGGACATTCCTTCAGTTCTATGAGGCAGTCCTCAAGGCCCTAATCTTTTCGGACCGGGAAAAATCAGGCCGGAGTACCTCGGGAACTGGAGGCTCCCGGATCATCCCTGGCCAACACTTTCCAGGTGTGGTTCCCCATACTGGAAAGAAGGGAGGAACCCAAAAAAGGTGCAGAGTGTGTCACAGGAGGGGGATACGGAAGGACACCATTACTCAATGTGACACGTGCCCCGATCATCCTGTCCTCTGCATTATTGGTTTCTTCAGGGAGTACCACACTTCCATGGAGTACTAAATTTATATCCCAATGTAGCCACTGACAATCGGATAAAAAAACTATGGTTCTCAGACTTGAGACACCAAAAAAAATTGTAAAAACTAAAATAATTTAAAAAAAGTATACAAATTAGGTATCTTCGCGTCGGTAATAATCTCCTCTATAAAAATACCCCATGACCTAACCCCCCAGATTAACACGGTCCAAAAAAAAAAAAAACGTTGCAAAAATTTTTTTTTTGTCACCTTACATAACAAAAAGTTTTATAGCAAGCGATCAAAAAGTCATATAGCCCCCAAAATAGTGCCAATAAAACCGTCCTCTCATCCCGCAAAAAATTAGCCCCTACATAAGATAATCGGCTAAAAAACAAAAAAAATAATGACTCTCAGGCCTAGTTCACACGAACGTGTGTGATCCATGGCCGTATTGCGGCCCGCAAATCGCGGGCCGCAACACACGGCCACAGTTCCTTGTGCATTCCACATCACGGATGCGGACCCATTCACTTCAATGGGTCCGCAAATCCGGAATCGCGGAACGGCCGCACGGGACGGGACCCCTCGGAAGCACTACGAAGTGCTTCCGTGGGGTTACGTCCCGTACTTCCGTTCCGCAAAAAGATAGAACATGTCCTATCTTTTAGCGGAACGGGCGGATCGCGGACCCATTAAAGTGAATGGGTCCGCGATCCGATGCGGCTGACCTACAGCTATTTGCGGGCCGCAGCACAGGCACGGGTCACACACGTTCGTGTGAACTCAGCCTTAGACTTTAGAGATACCAAAAAAAATTTTTTGTATCAAAAAGGATAATATATTCTCAAACCTAAATAATTGCAAAACAAGTAGACTTATTAGGTATCGCCGCGTCCGTAATAATCTCCTCTATAAAAATACCCCATGACCTAACCCCCCAGATTAACACGGTTCAAAAAATTCTTTTAAACGGTGCCAAAACAGCCATTTCAATCCGTTTTTTCCGGTAGCAAAGCAAGGGTTAACAGCCAAACAAAACGTAATATTTATTACCCTGATACTGCAGTTTACAGAAACACCACATTTGTGGTCGTAAACTGCTGTATCACTAAAAGGCAGGGCGCAAAAGGAAAGGACCGACATGGTTTCTGGAAGGCTGATTTTGATGGCCTTTTTTATTGACACCATGTCCCTTTTGAAGCCCCCCTGATGCACCCCTAGAGTAAAAACTCCCTAAAAGTGACCCCATCTAAGAAACTACACCCCTCAAGGTATTCAAAACTGATTTTACAAACTTTATTAACCCTTTCCAGCACCTGTCGTGTATGGAGCAGTTTCAGCGCAGCAGTCCTCTCCATATAATCCCTCAGTTGCTATGATGTATAGGTACGTCACTGTTGCTGAAGGGGTTAAAACCTCTGCTGCAGCCTCCTTACTCTTAGGGTAATGGCACATCCTAGTGATATGCTATCACTTTATAGCATGGTAAAACCCTTTTAACAATACTGTGCATGCGGCTCCCTCTGCTTCGAAACGGAGCCCCCACAGTGAAATTGCAGGGCTCTGATAGGTTGCCATGACAACCTGAGGCCTGCTGAAGGTTCACAGGCCTGTCATGGTAATCTGCCTGCTAAGCTGTGCACAAAGCGTAGCTCAGCAGATAGAGCAGCAGAGTCCTATTCACCATAATAGATCTCTAGTATGATTAATGGAACAAGGGATCAAAAGATCCCTAAGGCCTCTTTAACACGGGCGTTGCGGGAAAATGTGCAGGTGCGTTACGGGAACACCCACGATTTTTCCGCGCGAGTGCAAAACATTGTAATGCGTTTTGCACTCGCGTGAGAAAAATCGTGCATGTTTGGTACCCAAACCCGAACTTCTTCACAGAAGTTCGGGCTTGGGATCGGTGTTCTGTAGATTGAATTATTTTCCCTTATAACATGGTTATAAGGGAAAATAATAGCATTCTGAATACAGAATGCATAGTAAAACAGCGCTGGAGGGGTTAAAAAAAAAATAATTAAATTTAACTCACCTTAATCCACTTGCTGGCGCTGCCGGCATCTCGTCTGTCTCCTTCTGTGCTGAACAGGACCTGTGGTGAGCATTCATTCCAGGACCTTTGATGACGTCACTCCGGTCATCACATGATCCATCACCATGGTAAAAGATCATGTGACGTACCATGTGATGACTGGAGTGACGTCATCAAAGGTCCTGTAACTGTACTTAATGCTCACCACAGGTCCTATTCAACAAAGGAGACAGAAGAGATGCCGGGCTACGCGATCAAGTGGACTAAGGTGAGTTAAATTATTATTTTATTTTTTTTAACCCCTCCAGCCCTATTTTACTTTGCATTCTGTATTCAGAATGCTATTATTTTCCCTTATAACCATGTTATAAGGGAAAATAATAATGATCGGGTCTCCATCCCGATCGTCTCCTAGCAACCGTGCGTGAAAATCGCACCGCATCCGCACTTGCTTGCGGATGCTTGCGATTTTTACGCAACCCCATTCACTTCTATGGGGCCTGCGTTGCGTGAAAAACGCAGAATATAGAGCATGCTGCGATTTTCACGCAACGCATAAGTGATGCGTGAAAATCACCGCTCATCTGAACAGCCCGATAGAAATGAATGGGTCGGTATTCAGTGCGGGTGCAATGCGTTCACCTCACGCATCGCATCCGCGCGGAATACTCGCCCGTGTGAAAGGGGCCTAAGAGTGCTAAGTTTAAAAAAACATTAAATTTTTCAAATCTAGATTTTACATATAAAAATATATAAACAATATATAAAAATAAACATAACATGTATCGCTGCATCCAAAAATGTCTGAACTATTAAAATATAAAAATATTTTTCTGGCGCGGTGTACGCTGTAACAGATAAAAAAAATGTGATTTGCCATTGTTTGGTTACCTTATCCTCACCCAAAAAAATGGAATAACAGCGATCAAAAAGTTGTATGTACCCCGAACATGGAACCAATAAAAACAACATTTCATCCAGCAAAAAACAAGTCCTCATACAGCTCTGAGGTTGGAAATATAAAAAATTATAGCTGTCAGAAAATGGTGATGCAAAAAATGTTTTATTTGGTATTGCCATAATTGTATTGATCTGCAGAATGACGGGAGGGAATGCTGTAATGCACTATGCAAGCATTGAGGACCCTTTCTTCTCATCATTAGTGAAGGTTGAACCTGATCGATCATAAAGTGGTGGCATACATTCACGGGAATACATTCATTATCATTAGTTGTAACAGTGAATGTAAACTCTTCCTACATTTAAATTTATAATACATATGCTGCTATGATTGAAAATAGTGGCATTATGTATGATGACTGGGAGAGATTTACTAAGCTAAATGTGCCGCAATTGTGGCTCAGTTTGTGCCCAAAATATCTTAACCACCTCCCGTCCGCCCGTTGACTATAAACGTCCGGGAGGTGGATCTCTATCTCTGAATGGACGTTTCTGAACGTCCATTCAGAGATGGCAGCTGCACGCTAATTGTGCAGCTGCAGAGCGGGTTGCCCGCTGTCAGTGACAGCAGGGCAACCCAGAGAGAAGGCAGGGACAGTGCCCAGGTGTCCCTGCCTTCTAGATCACTGTATACACATCGCTCACCGAGCGCTGTGTATACAGATCCGGAAGTGCTATGCGACCGCCGGGGCCGGGAGAGTGCAGGAGCTGTCGGGTCTTCTACAGACCTCGATCAGCCCTGCACTGAGGCTGTACAGCGTTGTATAGTGCTACTATGTCAGCCCCAGTTACAGGAGAAATTAATAGTGAAAAAAAAAAGAAGTTAAATGTCCCCCAGAGGTCTTGTATGACCCTATGGGGGACGCAAAGTGTAAAATAAAAAAAATAAAGTGTTTTATAAAAAAAATGTCTCACATGTAAAAAAATAATAATTCCCAATTAAGTAATAAATATATATATTTTTTAAAATAAATAAAATAGACATATTTGGTATTTGCCACGTCCGTGACGGCCGGCTCTACAAATATATCACATGATCCAACCCATCCGGTAAATACCATTAAAAAAAAAAAAGTCAAAAAAGCCTTTTTTGTCACCTTACATCACAAAAAGTGCAACTCCAAGTGATCAAAAAGGCATATGTCCCACAAAATGGTACCAATAAAACCGTCACCTCATCCCGCAAAAAATTAGTCCCTACATAAGAAAATCACTTAAAAAAATTAAAAAAAACTATAGCCCCCAGAACATGGACACATTAAAACTACATTTTTTTGTTTCAAAAATGCTATTATTGTGTTAAAGTGAAAAAAAAAAAAAAAGTATACATATTAGGTATTGCTGCATCTGTAACAACCAGCTCTATAAAAATATCATGACCTAACCCCTCGGGTGAACACTGTAACAAAACAAAACAAAAATAAACTGTGCCAAAAAAGCCATTTTTTGTCACCTAATATCACATAAAGTGCAACACCAAGAGATCAAAAAGGCTTATGCCCCCAAAATAGTACCAATCAAACGGTCACCTCATCCCGCAAAAAATTAGACCATAACTAAGACAATCAGTCAAAAAATTAAAAAAAGCTATGGCTCTCAGACTATGGAGACACTAAAACTTCATTTTTTTGGTTTAAAAAATGCTATTATTGTGTAAAACTTAAATAAATAAGAAAAAGTATACATATTAGGTTTTGCCACGTTCGTAACGATCTGCTCTATGAAAATGTCACATGACCTAACCCTTCAGGTGAACGCTGTAAAAATAAAAAAATAGAAACTGTGCTAAAACAATCAATTTTTTGGTCACCTTGCCCCATAAAGTATTATAATGACTGATCAAAAAATCATATGTACCCAAAAATGGTACCAATAAAAACGTCAACTCTTCCTGCAAAAAACGAGCCAAAAACATATTTTTTTTCAAAAATGCTTTATTATGTAAAACTGAAGCAAACAAACAAAGAAAGTAGACATGTCAATCTGGTGGGACCGCGCTGCTCCTCATTCACACAGAGCTTTTTTCCTCGAATGCAGGTATTCACTTAATCCGGCTCAAGACAGACACCTCTAGATTAAATCGCAGTATACTTCCACGCAGGTTGGAAAGCTCAGCATGTCATCTCTGTATGGTTCAGAACCACCCACACCTCTATGCTGAGCCGTCGTGGGCTATCTGCAAGATGTCATAAACCGCACAATAGTGAGAGTACCACCAGCACAGTTAAAATCCTCCGTTTTATTATACTCACAGAAAGAAAGTCATTTTTCAGCATGTCATTACAACAATGGTCTTTCGCACAGCCCGACCCGGATTTCGCATGTAGCTTCGTCAGGGGCGAGATACTTGCCCCTGACGAAGCTACATGTGTAACGGTCGCGTACACACACACAGGGGGGAGGGAAGTGACCACTGCGCTCCACCCTCACCCCTGGCCCTGCCTACTTGCCTCGCGAGTCCTAATGACAGGGGACAACTGGACGGCAATCCCAGACAGACAAACAACAGAACGTGAACGGACCGAGTCTATACCAGGAGAGCTACAAAGTACAAATGGAGCAAGCAGAGAATAGTCAGGAGAAGCCGAGGCCATAAATACCAGGAGAGCCGTGAAGTACCAAAGGAGTCAGCAGAGGATCGTCAGGAGGAAGCCGGGGTCAGAATACCAGGAGAGCAGCAAAGTACACAAGGAGCAAGCAGAGGATCGTTAGGAATTCAGCAGGAGGTAAGTACGCCAGAAAAGACAAAGTCGCACGTGGAACCTAAATAACAGGCAATCTGTGGCCAGCAGACTTCCTGTTTAAATAGGGAGCCAGAGGGGTCATGTGATGTGGCCAGCGTCACATGACTCCACACAGACTATATAGCCGAGCGCCGAGTGATCAGCTCGGCGCTCAGCCCTAAAACCATTCTCATGAATGCGCATAGACGCGTGGGGGGCGTGCATAGTATTATCAGGAGAGCGGGCGACCCCGGACGCGCTCATTATGCGTGCACGCTCCGGACGTGCCCGCCTCCTAGACCGCGCCGTGACAGTACCCCCCCTTTTACGCGGGGCCACCGGACCCAAGGACTCAGGTGACAGCTTCTCGGGATGATCCCTATGAAATTTCTTAACCAGTCTAGGGGCATGAACCTCCCTAGCTGGTACCCAAGACCTTTCCTCGGGTCCATAGCCCTTCCAGTGCACCAGATACTGCAAGGAATTACGCACTCTTCTGACATCCACAATTTTAAATACCACATACTCCACAGAATCCTTAACCAGAACAGGCAGAGGTGCGGCTTATGACGGTAAAACAGGTTTGATGTATTTTTTTAGTAGGGACTTGTGAAATACATCATGAATGTGGAACGAGTCGGGCAATTCTAACCTAATTGATACAGGATTAATCACCTCTATGATTTTGTTTGGCCCTATAAAGCGAGGAGCAAACTTTTTTGAAGCAACTTTGAGTGAAAGATTTTTAGAGGACGACCACACCTTATCCCCCACCTGAAAGTTCACCCCGTGGAACGTTTCCTATTGGCCTGGACTGGCCTGAGTATTTTGAGCTTTTTCCAGGTTCGATTGAACCCGAGCCCATACTGTGCACAGTTTTGAGGAGATCTCATCTGCCTCGGGATTACAAGAGGAGACGGATGACCCAGAAAGAAAATGAGGATGAAAGCCATAGTTACAAAAAAAAGGTGTGACCCCAGCAGAGGAATTAACATGGTTATTCAGAGCAAACTCGGCTAACGGAAGGTATTTCACCCACAACTGTTGAACATCTTCAACATATGCCCTGAGAAATTGTTCCACCGACTAATTGAGGCGCTCAGTCTGTCCATTACTTTCAGGGTGATAAGCAGATGAAAAGGACAGAGAAATTTGTCATCTCAGACAGAAGGCCCTCCAAAACTTGGACACAAACTGCACACCCCTGTCAGATACAATATTTTCTGGAATGCCATGTAAACATACAATTTGTTCCACAAACAAAGATGCTAGGGTCTTCGCACTCGGGAGTTTAGGCAGGGGAATAAAGTGAGCCATCTTGCTGAATCTATCAACCACTACCCAAACCACAGTCTTACCCTCCGCAGGTGGCAGATCAGTGATAAAATCCTTTGAGATATGAGACCAGGGTCTACTGGGAATGGGTAAGGGTCGTAGGTCTCCAGCCGGGCGAGTCCTAGGGGTCTTAGACCTCGCATAAATCTCGCAGGCCAACACATAAGACTTGACGTCTCTAGTTAAAGTAGGCCACCAGAATGATCTGGAAACCAACTCTTTAGTGCCCTCAATGCCCGGATGTCCACAAAAAACAGAGTCATGACACTCACCCAGCAGTTGGAGATGAAGCTGTACAGGAACAAACAACTTATCTGTAGGAGTGGACGACAGAGCTAGGTGTTGTTCAGCCTTGATGAGAGTCATGATGTCCTGAGACAAGGCTGCTAGGAAGACCTTAGCTGATAAAATGGTTTCAGGTGGAGTCTCTGTAGGCTGGTACGCACAGAAACTCAGAGAGAGTGCGTCGGCCTTCACGTTTCTACTTCCCGGTCTGAAAGTGATGGAAAAATTTAAGCAAGTAAAAAACAATGCCCATCTAGCCTGATGGGGATTTAACCTTTTAGCCGACTCGAGAAACATTAGGTTCTTATGATCGGTAACAACAGTAACACAATGTTTTGCCCCCTCAAGAAAATGTCTCCATTCTTCAAATGCCGACTTAATGGCCAGTAACTCCCGATTTCCTATGTCATAATTTCTCTCAGAGGGGGAAAACTTTCTGGAATAAAAGGCACAAGGTCTCAGGTTAGTGAGGGTAGCAAGACCTTGCGAGAGGACTGCTCCTGCCCCGTCCTCAGAAGCATCCACCTCCACGATAAAAGTATTTTCCTGATCTGGTTGGGTTAGAACGGGAGCGCTACTGAAAGCCTCCTTTAGGCTTTCAAATGGATCTAAGGCCTCAGTAGACCAATTTTCCAGATCCGCCCCTTTCTTAGTGAGGTCGGTCAGTGGTCTAGTGATTACCGTGAAATTCTTTATGAACTTACGGTAGTAGTTAGCGAAACCAAGAAAACGTTGTAAGGCCTTTAAGGATGATGGTCTTACCCATCCCTTAATCGCTAAAACCTTGCTAGGATCCATCTTTATGGCGTGGGGAGTCAGAACATGTCCGAGAAATATAATCTCCTGCACCCCTAAGACACATTTTTCCTGTTTAGCAAATAATTGGTTCTCTCTCAACACCTCCAACACCTGTCGAACATGAAACACCGATAGTGGCGAAAAAAAATAGGAAGGCGCTCATAGGGTAATAGGTTCACTTAAAGATATGAAATCAAATCAAAACATCGAAAATTATGCTCACCTTCTGGTGTTGTGCATACGTAGGCACAACACTCGTGAGAACAAGGGGTCGGTGCAGCCGGTATCTTCTCAGTCCTCGTCGGTGGAGTAGCCTAAGCTCCAGAGGAGTGATATATATTGCAAACAGAAAAAGATTGATGGTGCACTGGTGTGGTGCACCAATTGATACCTTCCGGCGCAAAAACACGACCTCGGTGGATAGATAAGGGGGTCTTTTATTGGTGATAGACAACGCGTTTCGGAGTTGGTACACTCCTTTTTCAAGTCTGTCCGGTCCGTGCTGGGGCTTGGAGCGCGGCCCCAGCACGGACCCGACAGACTTGAAAAAGGAGTGTACCAACTCCGAAACGCGTTGTCTATCACCAATAAAAGACCCCCTTATCTATCCACCGAGGTCGTGTTTTTGCGCCGGAAGGTATCAATTGGTGCACCACACCAGTGCACCATCAATCTTTTTCTGTTTGCGAACATGAAACACATGACTCTTGAAATCAGGGGAAAATATCAAAATGTCGTCGAGATATACAATAACAAATTTTCCCAAGAACTCCCTAAGAATATCGTTCATGAAATTTTGGAACACAGCCGGGGCATTGCTGAGTCCAAAAGGCATAACGAGATATTCAAAGTGACCAGCCGGGGTATTGAACGCTGTCTTCCACTCGTCCCCCTCCTTGATTCACATTAAATTGTATGCCCCTCTTAAATCAATCTTAGAAAACCAGGCCGCCCCTAATACCTGGTTAAATAAATCTGGAATCAATAGGAGGGAGTAAGTATTCCGGATAATGATCTTATTTAATTTCCGGTAATCTATACAGGGTCTAAGACCACCATCCTTCTTCTTAACAAAGAAAAACCCCGCCCCCATAGGAGAAACCGAGGGTCTAATGTGCCCCTTAATGAGACTCTCCTTAATGTAATCTTCCATGGCCTCACGTTCAGGTTTGGAATGATTGTAAATACGCCCCTTAAGAAACCTTGCCCCCTTCTCCAGGACTATGGCGCAATCATAAGGTCAATGGGGAGGAAGAGCCTCCGGGGACGATGACGAGAACACATCAGCATACTCCTTTATGACTGCGGGTAATACCTCAGACTCCACAGAGAACCCAACCCGTATTCTAATCAAACACGAGCCGCACTCAGATCCCCAACTCACCAGTTCCCCTCTGGTCCAATCAATCGTAGGATTGTGTAATTGGAGCCACGGCATCCCCAATACCACTTCGACAGGTAAGTTCTCCAGGACTAACAGGGAACATTTCTCTAAGTGGCACACTCCCACAGCTAAGGAAATCTCTGAGGTACATGACCTCACAGTACCCCCTACCAGGGGAGTGGAGTCGATGGCCATGATATGGATGGGCGTAGGTAAAACAAAAATTGGAATACCCTGTCTAGTAGCATACCCATGGTCAATAAAGCTGGCCGCTGAGCCCGAATCTATAAAGGCCTGACCCGACCACTTATTAGAACCCAGAGAAATGGTTATAGGAAATAAAAGCTTACTCTTAGTAATAACAGGGAGTACCTGGTCCCTTGGTGGTCTTGTCTTGGAAGCCTTATCAGAAAGGATCCTCTTTGGACACTGATTGATCCAATGGTCAGGATCTCTGCAGTAGAAACAGATCCCACGTCTGCGGCGCTGATCCCCTCTGGTCATGCCAATTTGCATAGGTTCTTCTGAGGAGACCTCAACACCACTCCTGGTACAAACCTCAGACTGGCCCAGCACCTGAGAAGAGAACTGTCGTTCCTGTCGTCTTTCTCTCACACGTCGGTCGAGTCGGACTGCTAGGGTCATAGTCTCCTCAAGAGTCTCTGGGAGCTGATAACTCACTAGTAGGTCTTTTAGATTATCAGATAGGCCTGACCTGAATTGACACTTAAGAGCTGGATCGTTCCACCCTGAGGGTACACACCACCTTCTAAATTGGGTGCAATACTCCTCAGCAGAGAGGTTGCCTTGAACCAATGCTTTCAGCGTGGTTTCGGCTACCAGGACCCTGTCTGGTTCATTCATCATACACAGGGCTGGCCTTAGGTGTTCAGGCGCCCTGTGCGAGCTAATCTCGTGGCGCCCCCCCGTTCACCTAAACATACACAAAGAGGAAAACAATCTTTGTAACAAACTGTTTTCTTTAATTACAGATAATTTAAGTGCAAGTGCAAACAAGTACAATCATACCCAGTGTCATCCATAGCCAGTCTCCTGCCCCCCTTAATCATACCCTGTCACCTTTGCTTAGTCCCCTGCCCCCCTTAATCCTACCCAGTGTCACCCAGAGCCAGTCCCCTGCCCCCCTTAATCATGCCCGGTCACCTTTACCCAGTCCCCTGCCCTTCTTAATCATACCCAGTGTCACCCTTACCCAGTCCCCTGCCCCCTTAATTAGACCCTGCCCCCCTTAAATTAAGGGTGACAGACACTGGGTATAATTAAGGGGGAAGGGCACTGGATAAGGGTGACACTGGGTATGACAAAGGGGCAGGGGACTGGCTTTAGTTGACACTGGGTATGATTAAGGGGGGCAGGGGACTGGGTAAAGGTGAAAGGGTATGATTAAGGGGGGCAGGGGACTGGCTATGGGTGACACTGGGTATGATTAAGGGGGGCAGGGTCTAATTTAGGGGGCAGGAGACTGGGCAAAGGTGACACTAGGTGTGATTAAGAAGGGCAGGGGACTGTGTAAAGGTGGCAGGGTATGATTAAGGGGGGCAGTGGACTGGCTCTGGGTGACACTGGGTATGATTAAGGGCCTTAATCATACCCTGTGTCACCCATAGCCAGTCCCCTGCCCCCCTTAATCATACCCTGTCACCTTTACCCAGTCCCCTGCCCTTCTTAATCATACCCAGTGTCACCCTTACCCAGTCCGCTGCCCCCCTTAATCATACCCAGTGACTGTCACAGTGTCACCCACCTTATCCAGTCCTCTGCCCCCTTAATAATCATACCCAGTGTCTGTCATCCTTATCCAGTCCCCTGGTCCCAGGCCCCATTTAAAGAAAGATATTTGGTAAAAAAAAAAAAAGAGTACCGCACCATACCTGTTACATCCAGTGACATCTCCTGTGATGTACACTTTCCTCAGCATCTTCATTCGGAGATAGGACCGTCATGATACCTTCTTTCAGCCGCGTCTCATCTCTGTAGAGTTTCACAGAAAATTTTGGGGATTTCTCACTTTACTATCATCCTCAGATAACAGACCTCCCCTCCCCCGTAGTGCCCATAACTATAATGCCCTCTGTATAAATATAATATATACTGGCCCCTCTATATTATTATTATTATTATTATTATTATTATTATTATTATTATTATTTCCTCCTCTGTATTATTATTATTATTATTATTATTATTAATATTATAATGGCCCCCTCTGTAGTATTATAGTAATAATTATGCCCCCCCTCAGCCCCTCCAGCATACAGTCCCATGTAAGATACAACCTTCCCCCTGCCTTCAGCCCTTCTAGCATACAGTCCCATGTAAGACACATTACTTCCCTGCCTTCAGCTCCTCCAGCATACAGTCCCATGTAAGGTAGATCACTCTCCTGCCTTCAGCCCCTCCAGCATACAGTCTCATGTAAAATACATCACTCCCCGCCTTCAGCCCCTCCAACATACAGCCATATGTAAATAATATCACACTCCCTCTCTTTGCCGCCTGCCTTCAGCCCCTCCAGCATACAGTCCCATGTAAGATACATCACACCCCTGCCTTCCAGTCCTTCTTGCACAGTCCCATGTAAAATGCATCACTCATCCTGCCTTCAGCCCCTCCAGCATACAGTCCTATGTAAAATACATCACTCCCCCTGCCTTCAGCCCCTCCAGCATACAGTCCAATGTAAAATATATCACTCCCCCTGCCTTCAGCTCCTCCAGCATACAGTCCCATGTAAGATACAACGCCCCTCCAGCATACAGTCCCATGTAACACACATCACTTCCCTGCCTTAGCCCCTCCAGCATACAGCCCTATGTAAAATAATATCACCCCCTTGCCTTCAGCCTCTCCAGCATACAGTCCCATGTAAATAATATCACCCCAACTACCCTCTCTTCAGACCCCTCTAACATACAGTCTCCAGTACAAAGATGATTCCTTCTCCCTTCAGCCCCTGCAAAAAGCCCCCCAAGTAAAAATAACAGTCACTATTCTCCTCCACATACTTACCTGCAGACTTTGCTCCTGCTCTGTAGAATCTCCTGCACATTGTTAGGCCCCGCCCCCTGGATGACGAGACTCCGCCTCTTTCCCTGACATCATACCTCCTAGGATCAACTACATTCTAGACACTACGCTAGCTCTACTGCCTCATAGGCTTCAGGCGCTGAAGCCTATGAGGAAGAACGGAGGGGACTGGAGCCATAGGCTCCCATGATCCTCATTTTAGTGTTTGCTGCCTGGCGCCCCCTGCAATTTTGCGCCCAATCTCGGCTCAGGTCGGGCCGGCTGCTGTAGCCTGTAGAGACCGACTGCGAGCTATGTCGGCCGCCGGGCGCCCCTGTTGCCATGGCGCCCTGTGCGGCCGCACAGCTCGCACACCCCAAAGGCCGGCCCTGATCATACAGGGTACCCAGAGCCTGAAAAAAAACCTCTACTGTGGTTAAACAACTAGCATCAGGGGGTAAAGAAAAGGCCCACTCTTGGGGATCCCTCTGTAAGCAGGAAATAACAATGCCCACCCGTTGGCTTTCCAACCCGGAAGACAAGGGGCGTAAACTAAAATGCAATTTACAGCTCTCTTTAAAGGAGTGAAACTTCCTCCGATCTCCAGAGAAGGGTTCTGGAAGCTTGATCGGTGGCTCCATATGAGGGCTCAAGTTCGTGACAACATGCGAAATCCGGGTCGGGCTGTGCAAAAGACCATTGTTGAAATGACTTGCTGTAAATTTACTTTCTTTCTGTGAGTATAATAAAATGGAGGATTTTAACTGTGCTGGTGGTACTCTCACTATTGTGCGGTTTATGACATCTTGCAGATAGCCCACGACGGCTCAGCATAGAGGTGTGGGTGGTTCTGAACCATACAGAGATGACATGCTGAGCTTTCCAACCTGCATGGAAGTATACTGCGATTTAATCTAGAGGTCTCTGTCTTGAGCCGGATTAAGTGAATTCCTGCATTCGAGGAAAAAAGCTCTGTGTGAATGAGGAGCAGCGCGGTCCCACCAGATTGACATTTTATAATTGTGAAGAACCCCCTTCATTCAAGGAGACCAGTCACGCAAATACCATTGAAACCTAGCGAATTATATTACTCTTTTTTGCAAAGAAAGTAGACATATTTGATATCATTGCGTCTGTAACAACCTGCTCTATAAAAATAGCACATGATCTACCCTGTCAGATGAATGTTGTAAAAAATAAAATAAAAACAGTGCCAAAACAGTCATATTTTGGTTACCTTGCCTCACAAAAAACGTAATATAGAGCAATTAAAAATCATATGTACCCCAAAATAGTTCTAATAAAACTGGCATCTTATCCCCTAGTTTCCAAAATGGGGTCACTTTTTGGGAGTTTCTGCTTTAAGGGTGCATCAGGGGGGCTTCAAATGGGACATGGCATCTAAACCAGTTCAGCAAAATCTGCCTTCCAAAAACCATATGGCGCTCCTTTTCTTCTGCGCCCTACCGTGTGCCCTTACATCAGTTTACGACCACATGTGGGGTGTTTCTGTAAACCACAGAGTCAGGGTAATAAATATTGAGTTTTGTTTGGCTGTTAACCCTCGATGTGTTAAAGGAAATTTTTTTATTAAAATGGAAAATCTGCCAGAAAAGTGAAATTTCAAAATTTGATCTCCATTTTCCTTTAATTCTTGTTGAACACCTAAAGGGTTAAAAAAGTTTGTAAAATCAGTTTTAAGTAACTTGAGGGGTGTAGTTTCTACAATGGGGTCATTTATGGGGGTTATCCACTAAGTAAGCTCCACAAAATGACTTCAGACCTGAACTGGTCCTTAAAAAGTGGGTTTTGGCAATTTTCTTAAAAATTTTAAGAATTGCTTCTAAAATTCTAAGCCTTCTAAAGTCCTAAAAAAAAAAAAATTACATTTACAAAATGATGCCAACATAAAGTAGGCATATGGGGAATGTTAACTAATAAATATTTTATGAGGAGTCCCTTACTGTTTTAAAAGCAGAGAAATTAAAATTTTGAAAATTGCAAATTTTTCTAACTTTTTGTTAAATTTGGGACTTTTTCATAAATAAAGGTGAAATATATTGACTCAAATTCATGACTATCATAAAGTACAATGTGTCATGAGAAAACAGTCTCTGAATGGCTTGGATAAGTAAAAGCGTTTCAAAGCTATTACCACATAAAGTGACATATGTCAGATTTGCAAAATTAGGCCTGCTCAGGAAGGGGGCAAATGGCCGGATGTGAAGTGGTTAAAGGGGTTAACCTATGATTGATGTAGAAAATGAAAATTAGACATCATATAGTACATGACAACCTCTTTCTAACAAAGCTAGAACCAGCCCTGCACCTCACATGGATCCAGAAATCTCCCCATTCATTGCTCTGCTAGATTTGTATCAAGCTGACAGCTCAAGGGGAGTGTCCCCATCACAACTCAGAAAGCAGTTGGAGGATGAAACTGAGCATGTGCGGCCTTCTCATTGAGTAATAAAGAAATAAGAAAAAAACAAACAGCAGGTGGCGCTATACAGATACATTTTATTGAATAACTCAGTGACTGTACAAAAATTTCAATTACATGCAATTGCAAAATAATTCTGATCCAGGTGCTGGTTTGAAAACTAGAATATTTTCAGAATATCTTCTTTAAAGATGCTAGTTTGAAAACTGTAGAATATTTTCTGAATATTTTCTTTAAAGAAGAAAATGGAAGTGCAGATTACATCCAGAAACCACAATGAAGACATAAAGTACAGTAAAAGTTAAGGAAAAAAGTGGAAATGCAAACCAAATAGATACATAGAATACATTGAAAGTTGGAAGGATATTTGTGTGTGTGCATGGATGGATAGATCAATCCCACCCCATGTGCTTAAAAAAAGCTCCAGGTAGAAACATTGCATTTTTATGTATACGGAGGAATAAATATGCAACTTTTTTCACATCCCTGGAGTGCAGTGATCCTTTCTACATGATATATATGCTCCAAAATATTACAATGAATGCCATTTTAAAAAATATATTCTTGTCCCCGCACCCATGCTTTCCTGCAGTGATGTTTACCCAATCTGGCCTCTTTTGGCTAGACCTGGTGCTGTTGCCAAAATGTGCATCTAGTGAAAATGCAAAAAAAAAGGAAAAATGCACTAGTATACGCTATTGTGCTGTTGAGAGTGTGACTTAACACAAGGTTTTATTTCACAGCAATGTTTTTGTTCATACAAAGTTTTGCGGTATTTTATAATTGAAAAAAATTGAATTTTTGCTGTAATTTTTAAAATGCAGCCAAACATGGTGCAAAAGCATCATGTGTAAACCATACACCTATTTCAGTGCTTCCCTCTGTACCTGGCTGCTCTAGCCCTAGCATACAATTTTGTATGGTTTGTACTTTTGTTTATCTGGTGTAATATTTGTACAGTACAGTGGCTATTGGTTTCTTGAAGATGACAATACAGCTGACTGTGGTATTAGTATATATTGTATTGATTGTTATATACCTTTTTTACATACTACTACGCGTAATTTTTTTTTGAAGGGGTAGAGGGTGAGGTGTTTTATGCTGGGAGCAGCACTGCACCAGGTTTATTTAGTTATTTCTTTTGTTTTTTTTTAACAACTCTTTATTTATAATAGCATGAATAGTACATCAAAGAACATTCAAGATAATCAATGGGCATGGTTAAAGACTCGACAGTGAGAATCTATGACATTGGCTTGAACAGGACATATTTTACATAGACTATGCCTCGTATATCAAGGGCGCTAAGTGGTTCAGAGCAACCTGAGATTAAAATAAAAAGTAAAATCAAAGCATGTGAGTGTTTTCCATTTAAGGGGACGTCGAACAGAGCAAGTGCCGGAGATGCCACAACGCGCCATGGGGACCATAGGTCCTGAAATTTGTCATGCGAAAGGGTTGCCCAACTACAGATTTCCTCCATTCTATAGATTTCTTGTAACTTCTCCACCCACTCTCCTTTGGAAGGGGTGGCATCACTGAGCAAATGCCTAAGTATTAACAATTTAGCTGCCATTATGAGTATGGTAGGTAAGTGAGCCTTTTTGACAGGGCAAGATTGATCTGGCAAGTTGAGTAAAGCTAAGGTAGGTGTTAGAGATATGGAAGCGTAGAAAATCTGGTTGATGGCTTGGTTTACACTGTTCCAAAAAGGGAAGATGTGCAGGCATTCCTACCATATATGTAGAGTTGAGCCAAGAGCGCCATGGCATCTCCAACACTCCGCAGGTAGCGAGGGATTAATTCTATGCAGAATTTCTGAGGTCCGATACCACCTCGTTACGAGTTTGTATGAATTCTTCTTTATTTGGATGTATCTAGAGATGCCCTGTGAATTTTGAAAGATTTGCTTGATCTCACTTTCTGAAAAAGAGAGACCTAGTTCCTTCTCCCTTTGTAAAAAATATGTGAACTTAGAGGGTGAAGATCCCTCTAGAATATTTTAATATTTTAAGCTAGAATAGATTTGAATTGCTGGTGCATGTGCTGCTGTCTAGTGATCCAAAATTGTTGAGACCTGTGCCTATTAGTAAATTTTGCATATTTTGAGTGCATGAACTTAATACTAAGGATGGCATATGTAACTCCAGTCTTAGTATATCTACCCCACTCTTTTGACCCAGAAGAGAACATGATCAAATGTTTTACACATTATAATTGCAATGCCTCCAAGGAGGATGTTTCTAAGGATATCGAATGTGAATAATCACACAAGGTTTTCCGCCCTGATTCACTCTTGTGGGTTGGAAACTATTAAAGTATAATTGCTTTAATTTGGCGTTTGAGAAAATTTTATAGACTTGCATTCTTTTCCAACGCAGCAAATAGGGTTGTACTCATGGAATTTCAGATCTTTAACAGTCTAATCATCTGGAAAATTTTATATAATACAGCACAAAATCTGCTACAAAAAGCTCTGTGTGACACCACCACCAGGTGTGTAGTCCCGGATTTTCATATTGGTGGCTTGTCTTCAAGGGAGGCCATTACAGTCTGATCTTTGGAGAAGATGAGACCTGCACACTAGGGGTGGGCGATATAAACGATATATGATATTATCGTCATAAATTCGGGCAACAATATAGGTTTTAGTTTTATCGTGATAGATAACCACAGAGCGGTAGTGAATTAAAGAAGCTTCCCACTCACCGCTCCGTGGCCTCCCGACTCTGTACTGCGCTGCAGGGCCTTGCGTTCACACATCGTCAGCGCACTGGCTGATGTGTGTGTGACCTCAGGTCTCTCGCAGTGCATGCTGGGAAGAAGACGCGGACCGTCTCCTGCGGACTCCATCAGCCAGCCGTGCACCCTGAAGGAAAGGTAAGTATATCAGCAGGGGCCCGAATCTACCGGGGGGTCGGGGGGGTGGATGGCTATGGCATGGGGCTGATGGCGCTGGCTGTGGGACATGTAGGTGGCAATGGCATGGGGCTCATGGCGCTGGTCTTCCTTCCTTCCCCGCACAGGACACTGGGAGTGGGCGTAATTTAAACTCAAACCAACGACCCCACCCAGTGCACCTGAAGGGAGGCGGATATAGCTCAACTCCAAAACAAAAGGCTACACACGTGCTGCTAACCTGGCAGACCTCCACACATAGCCTGAGCAGAGCATGACAGCTGGCTGGGGGACATGGATGATGTCTGATGGCGTTTTGTAATTTGTATACATACAGAAGAAAATAATATATCGCTATATATCATTATATCGCACATGCTTCAAATTATATTGCGATATAGATTTTAGGCCATATCGCCCAGCCCTACTGCACACCCTTCAGTGGTGGGTGCTCATAGAAGACAAAGAGCAAGATTTTTCTACCTAGGCCACAGACCCCTTTATAAAAGTCGTTAACCACCCGAAATGTTGGGAATATTTTCATGGCCTCTTATATTGATGTATATTCTGGATGGAAACTGTTTACAAAATGATGTGAAATTGCACATTATGTTAAAGCATCACTTGAAAAGAATTCTTTGGTGGATCCAGCAAAAATGCAGATGTGAAAGTAGCCTAACTCCAGCACTGGAACTACATAGCTCCGTCCACTGGTAAATGCTGCTCTGCTACCACTGAACTGAATGGGGGTTGCACTGCAGTAACCAGCAGTTCCACTGCTGACTTACAGCACCATTGCTACTCTGTAAATAGGTAATCGGCAGGGGTCCCTGGTGTCAGACCCCGTTGATCAGATATTAATGGCCTAACCTTAGCTTAGGCCATCAGTATTAAAATCCTGGAATACCTCTTTAAGGAGGTTTCTGATATATAATAAAAATATGGGGGGTTGAGTCAGCACAACCCGTATGTAGATGCATATCACTATGGCGAAATACATATACAAACGGAAAATGCAAATGTGATCGCACTCTACATCCAGCACTCTGCCCTGCCTCCATGCTGGATGTAGAGTGCGATCACATTTGCATTTTCCGTTTGTATATGTATTTCGCCATAGTGATATGCACCTACATACGGGTTGTGCTGACTCAACCCCCCACATTTTTTCTTTGTAGTATATATTGGAGGCGTGGCGATCTCCTTTGAGTCATGCACACCTGACCAGTCAATCTGTCCTGGAGGCTGGTTTTAAAGTCAGTATAAAACTGAGTCTGCTTATATAGAACCTACCAGTAGCCATTTGGCTCCAGGAGAAGTATATGGTGGGCTCAGCATGCATGTTGGTACTTGCATCCCTGGATCCGATGAAAGCTGTAATGGCACCGGACGGGGTTAAAAGCAGAGTGTGCTTGGCTTGCATGCTGACCTGCATTCCCTGGATTTTGTGTGGCTGTCATGGCCCATAAACAGGTAGGAACTAGTGTTAGGGACCACTCAAATGAGACGACCTTGACGCGGCGGTGAGTGGCTTATTACGCTTTGGCCAAAATGTACACTAATGTCTCATCCAGCATGGAGGCAGGGCAGAGTGCTGGATGTAGAGTGTGATCACATATAATAAAAATAGAAAGTCATAATTTTTATAAGTTATAATCTTATTTTCTAAAACAGCAGTGATTGCTATAATGGAGATGCCGCAAATTCATTTCCTTGACTATTACAGCTTTTACTTTTAATATTACAGCAGTGTCATATGAAGGTCTTAGAGCCATTTGCAAAACCATATACTTGACAGAAATCTATTATGTTGCAGGGCTACTTGACATACAGTTCATTATTGTTTCATGTAATAGTAAAAATAGCAATAAATACAGCAGCTGACAAATCTCATACTGCGATGTTGGAGTAAGGCCTCATGCACACGGCCATTGTTTGGGTCAGCATCTGATCCGCCGTTTTGCGTTTTGGCGGCTCGGATGCGAACCCATTCACTTCAATGGGGCCGCAAAAGATGCAGACAGCACTCCGTGTGTGTGTGGACGTACATCGGCCGGGACGATTCACGATCAAATGTTCGCGAACCGCAAGTTTGCGGCGGGCCCCATTCACTTTAATGGAAGGCGAACCTGAAAAACCTTCAGGTCATATTTGAAGCCACCAAATATTTACTAGAATTGCACAAATCATCCCACAACATGGACAGTGACATACCAGAGGGGGATCAATGGCAAAAATTCCCACAAAAAATATGTATTTTAATCAGGGGCCATTTTTATGTGTCTTAAAGGGAAACTCTCAAAAACGTGCCCTGCTGGAGCCTAGAAAATGTTTAATTTAGGCCACGGGAGTACAGGCCCCAAACATGCATTTAACGTACAGAAAAGATCAAGTCATTATGTGGCTGGAGGTATATTAGACGGTCATTGTATATCAATTTTACTGCAGGCCAGTGGAGTACAGGCCCCAAACATTAGGCATTTACCGGACAGAAAATATCAAGTGATTATGTGGCTGGAGGTATATTAGACGGTCATTGGATATCAATTTTACTGCAGACCAGTACAAATACATGTCAAATACATATGTTTAAAAAAACTAAAAATATAAAATTGGATTAAAAACATGGCTAACGAAATCCCCCCTCTTGAAAAAATAAACCAATCGTAATAGGTGAAAATCAATTAAATGTGGTCGTCACACGTGTTGTATTCTTCCAAGATCCATGCCTCATTCATTTTTAGTAGAGGTGGGACGAATCCAATTTTTTCCGAATCCGAATCCAAAAAGGTTCTCTAATCTTTCGAATCTCAAATCCTACGAATCCTGTACATAACAAACATATTTCACATGAAAACTTACAATTACTTGGCTTGGCCCTTGGGGATCTCGGACACCACTTCAACACTTGGCTGGGGGGCTCGCTGGAGCTGATGTTGTGTTCTATCATAATGAGAAAGATTTCATAATAAGGATTTGGAGGGGCAGAGGGATAGCAGAGCAGAGAGAGACTGGTGCTGCTACTAGGGGTTCATACCATGGGGAAGTAATAAAGCCCACCATAATGCTTCCCCAGTAGAAATAATTCTTATAATGTGGCAGTGCAAAAAATACCCCATTGTAATGCCCCCAGTTGAGCTAATGTCCCCATAGTGCCCCCATAATGTGCCAGTGTAAAACACCCTTATATAGTGCCCCCAGTAAATGCTCCCATAGTGCTCCTCTCCCCCTTCTTCCTTGTGCCCCCATAATGTACCAGTATAAAATGCCCCATATATAGTGCCCCAATAGATGCCTTAAGTGTCCCCCATAATTTGCAAGTATAAAATACCCCTTCTTAGTGCCCCCCGTAGATTACCCCAAAGTACCCACCATAATGTGTCCCAGTATAAAATGCTACTGTACAGAGCCCCCCATATAAAATACCCCTTCTTCATGGCCTCAGTAGATGCCCCTATAGTGCCCACCAATAATGTGCCAGTAATAAGTGCCCCCAATAATGTGCCAGTAATAAGTGCCCCCAATAATGTGCCAGTAATAAGTGCCCCAATCATGTGCCAGTAATAAGAGCCCCCCTTCATGTGCCAGTAATAAGAGCCCCCCATCATGTCCCAGTAATAAGAGCCCCCCAATGTTCCAGTAATAAGAGCCCCCCCATCATGTGCCAGTAATAAGAGCCCCCCATCATGTGCCAGTAATAAGAGCCCCCCCCCCAATGTGCAAGTAACAAGAGCCCCCCTAATGTGGCAGTAAAACTATTGTACATATAAAAAAAAAACAACTTATACTTACCTCCATGTAAGCGATGCGATGCAGGTCTCTTCCGGCCTGTGTCCCGCGCTGTAAGGCTCAGGCGGCGCAATGACGTCATTGCGCCGCCTGCGCCGGCCTCTGATAGGCTGCTGGCCTAGTGCCTGCAGCCTATCAGAGGAAGGGGAAGGGACACGCCTCTCCCTCCCCTGCCCCGCTGCAGCACAGGCATCTGTATCGCTGTCCTGAGGACGACAATACAGATGACTATGGAGATGCAACGTCGGTGTGATTTGTCGGATTCAAATCTCGTAAATTACGTCGGGATTCGAGTCCACGAATCCCATGAATCCAGCAAGATTTGAGGGATTCGTGGATTCGACAGATTCGTCGTCCCACCTCTAATTTTTAGAAATGTGAGGTAGTCCACTCTGTCGTGAGCTAGGCGAGTGCGCTTATTGGTCACGATCCCCCTTGCTGCGCTGAACTTCCTTTCGGACAGGACACTGGACGAGGGGCAAGCCAAGAGTTCCATGGCAAATTGCACCAGCTCTGGCCACAGGTCAAGCTTACGCACCCATTAGTCAAGGGGTTCCTCGCTTCTCAGAGCATCCACATCGGGCGCTAATCTGATGTAGTCGGACACCTGTCGGTCTAGGCGATCCCTGAGGCTGGATCCGGAGGGCGACTATCGATAAGTTGGCTGCAAGAATAATCTTATATCCGAAGTAACCAACACATCTTCAAACCGCCCTCTTCTTGCATGCGTGGTAGGATTCGTACCCGCAACTGTTTCTCTGTGGGTGGAAATTCCTCTGTCAGCACCCGCAACAGCAGAATAAAAGCATCTCTCGAAGCAAGCCCTGGAAATGCTGCATTCTGACAGCCCTCTGTGATGCTGGTAACATGTCCGCCATTTTGTGTTTGTACCCGGGGTCTAAGTGCATTGCCACCCAGTACTGGTCCTTGCCCTTAATGCTTTTTATACGGGGGTCCATCTTCAAACACTGGAGCATGAAGGCCCCCATTTGCACTAAATTGGAAGCGGTGGAGTGGCCTGGCTCCTGCTCATCGCCCAGGAGAATGTCGTCCTCGGTCTCCTCCCCCCATCCACGGACAACACCAGTGATCCCAGAAAAGTTTAAAGCCTGCACTTCTTGCTCCTCCTCCTACCACCAGACACCATCCTCCTCTGACTCCTCTTCAGACTCCTGCTGACTTGTCTCAGATGGAGTAGCCCCCCCCCCCCCCGGGAATTCATTCAGCATTATGACTTCATCATCCTGCTCCTCGACGGCTTGATCAATGACATAACGCAATGCACGCTCCAGAAAGAAGGCGTAAGGTACAAGGTCACTGAAGGCTGCGACGGACCAGTTTGGTGATCTCATTAAATGGACCCAGAAGTCTGCATGCGTTGCGCATGAGCAAGCGCTGGCGCGGTGGAAAAAAAACAAGCTCCCCAGAACCTGTCCTGGCGCAAAGTTCGTACAGGTAGTCATTAACGGCACGTTTCTGCTGGAGCAGCCTATTAAGCATATACAAGGTGGAGTTCCAGCGCGTTGGGCAGTCACAAATAAGACATTTGATGGGCAAGTGGTGTCACCGTGTCAGCAAGGCAAGCCATGGCCGTGTAAGATCTTCAAAAATGGCCAGAGATTTTCCTGGCCTGCCGCAAGACGTCCTGGCCCCCGGGGTATTTGGCAACGAATCGCTGTATGACTAAGTTCAGGACGTATGTGTGTCATTTTGCCCTATTTCAGTGCGCTCAGCAGATTGGCACCATTGTCGCACACCACTTTACCAACTGTCAAATTGAGCGGGGTTAGCCACTGATTGGCCTGTGACCACAGAGTTGAAAGGAGCCGCAGCACAGCATGGCAACATCTCATCTAGCACGTCGAATAGGTTCTGGGGAGCTGGGGAGGTGCAGTGGAAGAGATGGTAGCAGTGGAGTCAGCCAAGGAGGATACAGAGGATGGAGTAGGAGGAGGAGAAGAAGAGGCAGGCCTGCATGCAATCCGTGGCGGTAGCATGGGTGCCACGGGTTACATGCTTGACAGCTGTCAGAAGGTTCACCCAGTGGGCAGTAAAATTTATGCACCTTCCCTGCCCGTGTTTGCTAGACCACGTGTCTGTGGTCAGATGTATCTTGGCACCAACACTGTGTGCCAGAGATACATTCACTTGCCGCTGAACATGGCCATATAGTTCTGGGATGCCCTTCTGGGAGAAATATTTCCTTCCGGGGACCTTCCATTGCAGTGTGCCAATGGCCACAAATTTTCTAAAGGCCTCTGAGTCCACCAGTTTATATGGCAGTAGTTGGCGGGCTAGCAGTTCCGACAAGCCGGCGGTCAGCCGTTGGGCAAGAGGGTTATCCGGCATCATCAACTTTTTGCGTTCGAACATTTAGGCCACTGAAGCATGCCTTTTGCCAGATGAACGCGACAACGACACGGTGGAAGGTGGAGTGGAGGACAAATGGGAGGAGAAGGAGAAAACGCAGGACGTGGAGCGCCGGGAGTGTGGCTTTGTGGGTTCTGACGGTGTTGCTCCCACGGTGTTGCTCCGACTGGGCTCGGTGATGGGAGGCCAGGTGCCTTTTTAGGGCGGGCTTCCCTCGGTGAGTGTTGAGCTTACGGCGACTTATGCGTTCACAGCACAGGCTACAGATGGCAACACTATTGTCAGCAGTTGACATGTTAAAAAACACTGCGGAGCCATGTGCCGACGTCCTGGGAGCGCAATATGTGACCGTGCATGGTGTATGGCTCGCTCCAGATACATTTGCAGTCAGCTTTTTTCCTCCTGTGCACTGCGAGTTCTGCCTGCTTCTCCTCCCTATCTGCTGCTCCGTCTCTCCTTCTGAACTCCCCTCGTCTTCCTTTCTTGTGGGCACCCACATGACATCCATCGACACGTCATCATCGTCACCTTCACCACCACTGACATTAGAGATCTTGGAGTAGGCAGCAACAGCGGGGACCACCCTCCTTGGGCTGATCTGGGTACTGTCATCAGACCGCTGGGTGGCGGCCGTTGCTACCTCCTCTTCCTCATTCGATGCCAAGAATGGCTGCGCATCGGTAAGGTCTGAGAATGGATGGGAAAATAATTCCTCTGACTCGAGTGGAGATGCTATTGTGGTGGTGGTGTCTTTGGGGGTGCACACAGCAGAGAGTGAGGAGGGTGCTGATACAGAGGATAAGGAGGGTGCAGAAGCGGAAGGCTGAGTGAGACACTCAACCAACTCTGGTGACGTAACCGCACGCACCTTCTCCAACTTCCCACTTAGGCTCCGGCCTGGTGCACCTGCCCGACCCCTACCACCCCTGCGGAATGGCCTGCCTCTTCCTCTGCCTGTCATTTTCAAAATGACCTTGTGACAAAGTCCCCATAGAAGAGCAGTATTTGTGGAAGCAGGTATATAGAAACCTTTAATGATTATTTGCTGGAAGCAGGTATATCAAACCCCTTAATCAGTTTTTTGGGGGCAACAGATATATCACACCAGTTGCAATTAGATGTTCCAATAGCTTTTGTCCCTCTGTATAACTGTGGTATCGCAGCAGAACCGCACACAACTGCTGCACAATACAAATGCACTATATAGAAATTATAGGTATATCACACCCCTGCCTCAATCAGTTTTTTTGGAGGCAACTGGTATATCACACCAGTTGCAATTAGTTGTTCCAATAGCGTTTGTCCCTTTGTATAGCTGCGGTATCGCTGCAGAACCACACACAACTGCTGCACAATAAAAATGCACTATATAGAAATCATATTATAGGTATATCACACCCCTGCCTCAATCATTTTTTTGGGGGGGCAACTGGTATATCACACCATTTGCAATTAGTTGTTCCAATAGCGTTTGTCCCTCTGTATAGCTGCGGTATCACAGCAGAACAGCACACAACTGATGCACAATACAAATGCACTACACTGCGTGCAGAATTATTAGGCAATTGAGTATTTTGACCACATCATCCTCTTTATGCATGTTGTCTTACTCCAAGCTGTATAGGCTCGAAAGCCTACTACCAATTAAGCATATTAGGTGATGTGCATCTCTGTAATGAGAAGGGGTGTGGTCTAATGACATCAACACCCTATATTAGGTGTGCATAATTATTAGGCAACTTCCTTTCCTTTGGCAAAATGGGTCAAAAGAAGGACTTGACAGGCTCAGAAAAGTCAAAAATAGTGAGATATCTTGCAGAGGGATGCAGCACTCTTAAAATTGCAAAGCTTCTGAAGCGTGGTCATCGAACAATCAAGCGTTTCATTCAAAATAGTCAACAGGGTCGCAAGAAGCGTGTGGAAAAACCAAGGCGCAAAATAACTGCCCATGAACTGAGAAAAGTCAAGCGTGCAGCTGCCAAGATGCCACTTGCCACCAGTTTGGCCATATTTCAGAGCTGCAACATCACTGGAGTGCCCAAAAGCACAAGGTGTGCAATACTCAGAGACATGGCCAAGGTAAGAAAGGCTGAAAGACGACCACCACTGAACAAGACACACAAGCTGAAACGTCAAGACTGGGCCAAGAAATATCTCAAGACTGATTTTTCTAAGGTTTTATGGACTGATGAAATGAGAGTGAGTCTTGATGGGCCAGATGGATGGGCCCGTGGCTGGATTGGTAAAGGGCAGAGAGCTCCAGTCCGACTCTGATGCCAGCAAGGTGGAGGTGGAGTACTGGTTTGGGCTGGTATCATCAAAGATGAGCTTGTGGGGCCTTTTCGGGTTGAGGATGGAGTCAAGCTCAACTCCCAGCCCTACTGCCAGTTTCTGGAAGACACCTTCTTCAAGCAGTGGTACAGGAAGAAGTCTGCATCCATCAAGAAAAACATGATTTTCATGCAGGACAATGCTCCATCACACGCGTCCAAGTACTCCACAGCGTGGCTGGCAAGAAAGGGTATAAAAGAAGAAAATCTAATGACATGGCCTCCTTGTTCACCTGATCTGAACCCCATTGAGAACCTGTGGTCCATCATCAAATGTGAGATTTACAAGGAGGGAAAACAGTACACCTCTCTGAACAGTGTCTGGGAGGCTGTGGTTGCTGCTGCACGCAATGTTGATGGTGAACAGATCAAAACACTGACAGAATCCATGGATGGCAGGCTTTTAAGTGTCCTTGCAAAGAAAGGTGGCTATATTGGTCACTGATTTGTTTTTGTTTTGTTTTTGAATGTCAGAAATGTATATTTGTGAATGTTGAGATGTTATATTGGTTTCACTGGTAAAAATAAATAATTGAAATGGGTATATATTTGTTTTTTGTTAAGTTGCCTAATAATTATGCACAGTAATAGTCACCTGCACACACAGATATCCCCCTAAAATAGCTAAAACTAAAAACAAATTAAAAACTACTTCCAAAAATATTCAGCTTTGATATTAATGAGTTTTTTGGGTTCATTGAGAACATGGTTGTTGTTCAATAATAAAATTAATCCTCAAAAAAACAACTTGCCTAATAATTCTGCACTCCCTGTATATAGAAATTATATTATAGGTACAGGTGAAACTTGAAAAATTAGAATATCATGCAAAAGTCCATTTATTTCAGTAATGCAAATTAAAGGGATTGCATTGATGCAGCTTAAAATTAGAATTTTGTGAAAGGGTTCAATATTCTAGGCTCAAAGTGTCACACTCTAGTCAGCTAATTAATCCATATCTCCTGAGCAAAGGGTACCTCAAAATTGTGACTTTGGGGTTTCATAAACTTTAAGCCATAATCATGCAAATTATAACAAATAAAGGCTTGAAATATCTCGCTTTGCATGTAATGAGTCTATCTCATATGTTAGTTTCACCTTTTAAGTTGCATTACTGAAATAAATGAACTTTGCACGATATTCAAATTTTGCGAGTTTCACCTGTATATCACACCCCTGCTTCAATCTGTTTTTTTGGGGGGGCAACTGGTATATCACACCAGTTGCAATTAGTTGTTCCAATAGTGTTTGTCCCTCTGTATAGCTGCAGTATAGCAGCAGAACCGCACACAACTGCTGCACAATACAAATGCAAAATGTACTAATCCCCTAGGGGACAAAGGGGTAAAACGTAACATTTAATGAGAATGTTTCTAAAATAAATTGGCGCTAAAGGAGGAACCTCTAAGACAAACAAACATAAGACAGCCCAGAGGGCCTAAACTAGACATGCACAGTATGGTGACAGAACCTGCAAACGACCAAAGTTCTCCACGAAACGACTGCCGGGCGAACCGCAAGGCCATTTCTAGTAGTATGGACTTCACTGTATAACAGCAGTCTCGTTGTGTAGTCTGGACCTCCCCTCTATAACGGCATTCTGTATGTGTAGTATGGACTTCACCGTATAACAGCAGTCTGGTTATGTATTCTGGACCTCCCCTCTATAACAGCATTCTGGATGTGTTGTGTAGACTTCACCTTACAACAGCAGTCCGGTTGTATAGTCTGGGCCTCCCCTCTATAACAGCATTCTGGATGTGTTATATGGACTTCACCGTATAACAGCAGTCTGGTTGTGTAGTCTGGGCCTCCCCTCTATAACAGCATTCTGGATGTGTTATATGGACTTCACCATATAACAGCAGTCTGGTTGTGTAGTCTGGACCTCCCCTCTATAACAGCATTCTGGATATGTAGTCTGGACTTCCCCACTATAACAGCATTCTGGATGTGTAGTATGGACTACACCGTATAACAGCAGTCTGGTTGTGTAGTCTGGACCTCCCCTCTATAACAGCAGTCTGACATTGTAGACTGGTTTGGTTGTGTGATTTAGTCCAGTGTTTCTCACCTCCAGTCCTCAGGGCCCATCTGCCTGTCATGATTTGAGAATATCGCACAGAATGAATACCTGTGGTAAGTCCTGATGCATGGACAATAAAGATATCACCTACTCAATACTAAGGAAATCCTGAAAACCTGATATGCTGTGGGAGGGGGATCCCCTATAAAGGCAGTCTGGCTGTTTTGACTAGGCCTCCCTTCCCTCAATAACAGCAGTTTGAATCTGTAGTCTAGACTCGTCCCTAAGTCTGGATGGCTGTATAGCCTGGACCTCCCCTATAGCATAAGTCTGAATTTGTAGACTAGACTTCTCTGTACGCCAGAGCCTTGTATAGTTTGGACCTCCTACTGTAACAACAATATGTTGTATTTTGCTGGGTTGTTGTGTCCCCCTCCCTCCAAAGAATATTCATGAGTAGCCATTTTAAATAATAAACAATGGTAATTAAAGAAATATGCTCTTACATAATTTATTATTAAATTATTCTAAAATGATGGTTTAAAACATATAAAAACACCTACTAATAACAGATACTCTTAAAAATGTAAGGGAAACTAAGAAAATTCCCTTTTACAGATGCTCACAAGCGACTTCCTCTCACATTAATAACATGTTAATTGGAATTGATTTCAGTATAATGAAACAAAGGACACATTACACATGCTGACCATGTACATAAGTATGCACCAGGTAAACAGACTTTATCATTTACAAAGCCTAAAACATTTTTTCATTGAAAAATCATGAAAGACAGGTGACTACGTGAACTGGGTACACCCATAATTCCAGCATTGTGCCAAACGCCTACTTTATATTTATTATGCTAACAAAGGAGTGTGCCACTTACTGGAAACCTCTGCAGTTAAGAGACATACATTTTGTATTCATACTAGTGTTTCATTCAGATTAAATTACAGTAAATTTCTAACATTGTATCCCCTTAAATTAATCATTCACTGCTACTGCATAACTTTACTTCCACACGTGCTGGTGGGGTGTGTGTAATTGGCACCACCTCATGGCAGTGGCAGGAATTGGAAAAACCTTGATCCAGCCCTTTAACTTTTGAAGGGGCCATTTGTCCCTTGATTGTTAGCCCCAGCGATAGCTTTCACCAAGTATGACAATTTTATAATAATAATCATCATAATAATAATTATCTTTATTTATATAGCGCCATCATATTCCGCAGCGCTTTACAGTTTAGGGGTTCATGTCATAAATAACATAGCAACAGACAAGTCAATAGTTACAACAAGAGAAATAAGGATCCTGCTCGCAAGAGCTTACAATCTATGAGGCGATATGGGTGACACAAAAGGTAAGAGTGAATATTTTGTACAATGGTCCAGCCATCTTGGGAGAATAGAGGAGCAGATATAAAGCTGCATGAGCCAGTCACCAGCCGATATATGAAGTACTTCTGGGTGCATGGGTGCAGTAGAGAGTTTGGTGGAGGATCAGGTTCAAGAAATGATAAATGGGCTGTATGAGGAGTTAGATCAGGTGATGTGATAGGCCACCCTAAAAAGATATTTTTTTAGGGAGCGCTTAAAACTGTGTATGTTGTGATTTAGGCCTCATGCACACGACCGTTGTTGTGTTCCGTGTCCGTTGTTCCGTTTTCCGTGATTTTCTGCGGACTCATTGACTTTCAATGGGTCAGTTGAAAACTCGGCTAAAGCACCGTTTGTCATCCGCGTCCGTGATCCGTGGTTTCAGTCCGTCCAAAAAACATGACCTGTCCTATTTTTTTCGCGGATAACGGTTCGCGGACCCATTCAAGTCAATGGGTCCGTGAAAAAACGCGGAGGCACACAAGATTGTCATCCGCGTCCGTTTTTTTCCTATCATTTGCAAAGCAAACTTGACTTAGATTTTTTTTTTACTAAAACGGAAACGGATCACGGAACAACGGAACCCCATTTTGCGGAACGGAACACAACAACGGTCGTGTGCATGAGGCCTTAACCCGATTTCTTGGGATAGGGCATTCCAGAGAACTGGTGCAGATTAGGAAAAGTCTTTGAGCCGGGAGTGAGAGGTTCAGATTATGGTGGTAGTCAGTCATAACTTATTGGCTGAACATGAGAGCATGGGTAGGGTGGTAGATCGAGATGTAGGGGGGTGCAGCACTGTGGAGAGCTTTGTGGGTGAGGACAAGCAGTTTACATTGGATTCTATAGTGTATGGGCAACCAATGCAATGACTGACACAGAGTGGAGAGTTTTTGTTGTTTCCATAGTCAGAAAGGGGCGGATTCTAGAGATGCTTTTAGTTTAAATTCTCTTTATTGGTTTCAAAACATGCAAGATACATGTAAAGTTTTCAACTGTTACAGTTGCCAATAAGAATAATTTGAGAGAATATAGTTGTTATATGTAGATGAGAACTTATCACGAGTTACATGAGGAGAGAACACACACAGCCTGTCCAATATTGAACTGACATCCACTATAAGTTGCTTCTTGACCAAAGACTCTCTGAAATTGACCGGTTCAAACAATTCACAAACTAAAATATGCGTGTGTTCACCCCAATTTTGGTAGCATACTAAACACGCAAGTATAATGACAAAGACCAGACAGACATAGACTCACAAAAGAAGAGGAAATCTGAGGATAGCTAGGGAAGGGGACAGTGCCCATAAACCCATTATTATAATGAGTGGTACTTAAGTACCTACCAATCTGAATTAACAATTTCCTCCACCTACCAAGGTTTAGTGTTGGAAATTAATAGGGCAATTTAGTAGTCGACAGGTTCCTAAAACATGAGTTTAGTCCTCTCCAAACTCTCCATGGGCTCCATATTTTTAGACATCTGCTATGGCATCTCTCTGTCTTGCTAATAAGTTCCTCAAAGTTGCACATCTGGTCTACCTTAGCACACCATTTATCAAAAGTTGGAGGGCTCGAATTTAACTAATGCAGGGGAATTAATGTTTTCGCTGCAGCTAGCAAATGTGTAATCAGGTTCGTCTTGGATGGGCGGTAGGCAGCATTTGGTTTAGCTAAGAAGATCATTTCTGGCATTATACGGAAGGATGTTTATGAGATGACCTGGATAGCAGATTCAATTTGTTTCCAAAATATATGGATGGCTTCACAGTCCCATCAGATGTGCAAGTAAGTTCCACTTGACCCCTGACATCTCCAACATCTGTCCAAATCAGAGACATTGCATTGAAAAAAAAATTCTGGTGTTTTATACCACATATACAATAATTTATAATGGCTTTCCTGAAGGCGCACACATCGTGAGAAGCCTTTAGGCCTCTTTCACATGGGCGTTGCGGGAAAAGGTGCGGGTGCGTTGCGGGAACATGCGCAATTCTTTCTGCGCGAGTGCAAAACATTGTAATGCGTTTTGCACTTGCGTGAGAAAAATCGCGCATGTTTGGTATCCAAACCCGAACGGATCGGTGTTCTGTAGATTGTATTATTTACCCTTATAACATAGTTATAAGGGAAAATAATAGCATTCTTAATACAGAATGCATAGTACAATAGGGCTGGAGGGGTTAAAAAAAAATAAAATAATTAAACTCACCTTAATCCACTTGCTCGCGCAGCCCGGCTTCTCTTCTGTCTCCTTCTTTGCTGATTGCAGGAAAAGGACCTGTGGTGACGTCACTCCGGTCATCACCATGGTAAAAGATCATGTGACGGACCATGTGATGACCGGAGTGACGTCACCACAGGTCCTTTTCCTGCACACAGCAACAAAGAAGACAGAAGAGAAGCCGGGCTGCGCGAGCAAGTCGATTAAGGTGAGTTTAATTATTATTATTATTTTTTTAACCCCTCCAGCCCTATTTTACTATGCATTCTGTATTCAGAATGCTATTATTTTCCCTTATAACCATGTTATAAGGGAAAATAATAATGATCGGGTCCCCATCCCGATTGTCTCCTAGCAACCGTGCGTGAAAATCGCACCGCATCCGCACTTGCTTGCGGATGCTTGCGATTTTCACGCAACCCCATTCATTTCTATGGGGCCTGCGTTACGTGAGAAACGCACAAAGAGGAGCATGCTGCGATTTTCACGCAACGCACAAGTGATGCGTGAAAATCACTGCTCGTGTGCACAGCCCCATAGAAATGAATGGGTCAGGATTCAGTGCGGGTGCAATGCGTTCAACTCACGTTTTGGAACATATACATTTAAAGTGGGCGTAATAGAAGAATCTTGTTACCCTGGGGATGTTTTATGGGAGAAATGTTCCAAAAGTGTCAATTTCGGGAATGGCCTCATCTTTGAGTGCATCCCTCAGTTTCCATTGTGTCAAAAAACGTCATACGTCCTCCATACTGCACCCAGGGAGGCAATCAACAGGCAGAAAGGACATTGGTACAAGAGGTGATGGCCGAGGGGCAAGGGAGTGTGTCAAGTCCTCCACACTTCCATTGGTTCCATTAACATGGGATTACCTTTGTCATCCAGTCTGGGCTTAGAGCCAGGGAGCCAAAAATTTCCTAGATCAGTGTATTTGTTCCATGAGGAGGATATTGCAAAGGGGTCCTCCTCCCCTATTGGGAACAACATCTGTAGCCAAATAGGGAACAACATCTGTAGCCATCTATTTAACTGAACTGCTTTGTAATATGAGTGTACATGAAGTAGACCCAAGCCTCCCACCTCCCTCTCCCTGACCATTATGGAGTGAGCTAGTCGTGATCTCTTATGTTTCCATAGGAACTTAGAGAAGAGGCTTCTGATGGATATGTTTTCAGAAGGTTTCTTCTACCAAGCCAAGAGATCCATGGTTTCTCATAGGATTTCAGTAAGTTTCTAACCTCCACTAGTAAAAATTCTCTGGAGGTCTCTGGATAGACGTACCCCTAAATTGGTGATCGTTGTGGGGGCCCAAGCAAAATTAGTGCTCGATTTCAAACTTGGGACCGCCGTTTGTGGGACTGTTATATTGAGTACCTCCGACTTGGCAGAATTGACTTTATAATTAGAAATAGTTCCATATTCCTGCAATAAGTGTGCAATCTCTGGAAGACTGTCAGATGGATTTGTTGTTAAAAACAATAAATCATCAGCAAAAGCTAAGAATTTCAATTGCCTTCCCCCTAGAAGAACCCCCCGAATGCCATCTCGCTCTCTAACACTCTGGAGCAAAGTTTCCATTACAAGGACAAATAGAGAGGGGGATAGTGGGAACCCCTGTCTAGTTCCGTTTGTGATTTCTATAGAGGGAAGTCAGGTGGGCGTATGTAGATGGATATATACACTGCTCAAAAAAAATAAAGGGAACACAAAAATAACACATCCTAGATCTGAATTAATTAAATATTTTTCTGAAATACTTTGTTCTTTACATAGTTGAATGTGCTGACAACAAAATCACACAAAAATTAAAAAATGGAAATAAAATTTTTCAACCCATGGAGGTCTGGATTTGGAGTCACACTCAAAATTTAAGTGGAAAAACACACTACAGGCTGATCCAACTTTGATGTAATGTCCTTAAAACAAGTCAAAATGAGGCTCAGTAGTGTGTGTGGCCTCCACGTGCCTGTATGACCTCCCTACAACGCCTGTGCATGCTCCTGATGAGGTGGCGGACGGTCTCCTGAGGGATCTCCTCCCAGACCTGGACTAAAGCATCTGCCGACTCCCGGACAGTCTGTGGTGCAACGTGACGTTGGTGGATAGAGCGAGACATGATGTCCCAGATGTGCTCAATTGGATTCAGGTCTGGGGAACGGGCGGGCCAGTCCATAGCATCAATGCCTTCGTCTTGCAGGAACTGCTGACACACTCCAGCCACATGAGGTCTAGCATTGTCTTGCATTAGGAGGAACCCAGGGCCAACCGCACCAGCATATGGTCTCACAAGGGGTCTGAGGATCTCATCTCGGTACCTAATGGCAGTCAGGCTACCTCTGGTGAGCACATGGAGGGCTGTGCGGCCCTCCAAAGAAATGCCACCCCACACCATTACTGACCCAATGCCAAACCGGTCATGCTGGAGGATGTTGCAGGCAGCAGAACGTTCTCCACGGCGTCTCCAGACTCTGTCACGTCTGTCACATGTGCTCAGTGTGAACCTGCTTTCATCTGTGAAGAGCACAGGGCGCCAGTGGCGAATTTGCCAATCTTGGTGTTCTCTGGCAAATGCCAAACGTCCTGCACGGTGTTGGGTTGTAAGCACAACCCCCACCTGTGGACGTCGGGCCCTCATATCACCCTCATGGAGTCTGTTTCTGACCGTTTGAGCAGACACATGCACATTTGTGGCCTGCTGGAGGTCATTTTGGAGGGCTCTGGCAGTGCTCCTCCTGTTCCTCCTTGCACAAAGGCGGAGGTAGCGGTCCTGCTGCTGGGTTGTTGCCCTCCTACGTCCTCCTCCACGTCTCCTGATGTACTGGCCTGTCTCCTGGTAGCGCCTCCATGCTCTGGACGCTACGCTGACAGACACAGCAAACCTTCTTGCCACAGCTCGCATTGATGTGCCATCCTGGATAAGCTGCACTACCTGAGCCACTTGTGTGGGTTGTAGACTCCGTCTCATGCTACCACTAGAGTGAAAGCACCGCCAGCATTCAAAAGTGACCAAAACATAAGCCAGGAAGCATAGGAACTGAGAAGTGGTCTGTGGTTATCACCTGCAGAACCACTCCTTTATTGGGGGTGTTAATTGCCTATAATTTCCACCTGTTGTCTATCCCATTTGCACAACAGCATGTGAAATTGATTGTCACTCAGTGTTGCTTCCTAAGTGGACAGTTTGATTTCACAGAAGTGTGATTGACTTGGAGTTACATTGTGTTGTTTAAGTGTTCCCTTTATTTTTTTGAGCAGTGTATATATGTATCTGCCCCTTCTTTGATATGTGTATATATATATATCCATAGAAAAAGTCAGGCAGCACTCCTTAATATACAGCTGTAGCTGTGCGGTGCCCGCGGTAATCCCTCGATGCAGGACAGGATAAAGAACACAGAAAATCTGCAGCACTCCTTGAAGTAAAAAATGTGCAGTTTATTCACACATGTCAAAAAATAACAACGTTTCGGTTCTCTCACAGAACCTTTCTCAAGTCAGGTGAACATAAAGTGCATACGTGCATGTATAAATACATCTTCACATCGTGACCAGTTAATTAGTCAGCCAATACAACAGCAGTGCACTCCCCTTCTAGGGTAAGCTACAATTCATATGGTTAACTCCACATGTTAACATACGTACCAATCGATCTCAGTGCATATTAGTGATACTTTCAATAATAATTATTCAGAATCATAATTGGTGTACAAAAGTGCATATAATAAAGTGAACAGTGCAATTAAAAAACCTAACTATAATACCTTGACGGGAACTTATGTGGAGAAGTACAAGGAGAAGGCGTCTTTACTTCTATGGAGGCACGCCACTCTTCTGCGTCTACTCCTCCTCAGTGCGCATGTGTCAGTCCTTCTTCCCTTGTGACGCAGTACATAGCCAGCGCGCGTCACCCCTGGGCGGAGACCCAACGTGATGACGCCCGATCGACCGCGCCAGCGTCCACCACGCACATCATACATGCGCCAGTGCGCTGCACTAGTCGTCCGCGCCCCATCACAGGTCTAAAACCGCCATTTTAAATTAGGGCACTCGTTCGGGCAATGCCTTACACCTCCATTTCTCCTTATAGTTCCATTTACATACTTATTGCCCGGCATAGGTAAAAATCTAAATAGCAATTCAAACAATACACACATACAGATATGTCACATATTTGACGTGAACATATCTCTGTAGCTTCCATTAAATCCACCCCATACAGTATGCAAAATACGTCAGAACACAGGCCCTATGGACGGATATTAACTGACCATTCCTCCTGTCACCCTAAATTCGACATTTAGCCCTTTTGGTTTCAGAGTATCTAGCCGGAAGATCCACCTAAGCTCAATTTTCTTTAATATATTTAATCGATCCCCTCCTCTATCCAATGGTTTAACATGATCTATGATCATAAATCTCAGATCACTTTCCTTATGATTTTTTTCCACAAAGTGTTTCGACACGGGCAAATCCCTTCTTTTGTTCCTGATGGATTGTCTATGGTTATTTAACCTGGTCTTCAAATCACACGTGGTTTCACCCACATAGAGCCTTTTGCAAGGGCACCACAATACATATATCACCCATGACGAGTCACAAGTGAGATAATGCCTTATGTTAAAGATCTCTCCCGTGTCTGGATGTGTAAACACCGATCCTTTTTCCATCAGTTTACAGTTCACATATCCCAGACATGGGAAAGAGCCTGTGCGCCTTGTCTTAAAAAATGTCTGTCTTAGTTGACCCTTTTCAGGCAATCTGGAGTGTACAACCCTATCCCTGATATTCCCTGCTCTTTTATATGCCATCATGGGCGGATTTTTAAAGGCAGCGATATTGAGGTGACCACTACTCAGTAGCCCCCAAAGTCGCCTCACTATCCTTTCGATGTGTGGACTCAACTCATTATATGATGATACAAAAGGCAATCTATCACCAGCCTGTCTTTGTTTTGAGGCCAACAACTCCTCTCTGGGGGTTTCCCTTGCTCTATCAGCATGTTTTTTCACTAACCTTCTAGGGTAACCCCTATCTATGAAGGATTGTTCCATGTTACTCATTGCCAAATTCATATTCTCATCCTTATCAACTATTCTCCGTACTCGAAGCATTTGACTGAACGGCAGAGAATCCACCATCCTTCTTGGGTGACCACTCGTGAAATGCAATAATGTATTCTTATCCGTGGATTTAATATTCAGATCCATATGTACCTGGTCATCCTCGATGTATACTTGAGTATCCAATTACTGCACCCGGTCAACCGATGCCGTTAACGTAAATTGGATCTCCCCATCAAGAGAGTTCAAAAATACGTGAAAGTCCATCAGCTGCTCCATGGTGCCAGCCCAGATGAGGAAAATATCGTCTATGTACCTCCACCACGTCAAGACCTGGCTGAAGTGGGGAGATACATAGACAAGACGTTCCTCAAATGACCGCACAAAAATGTTTGCATAAGTGGGCGTGGCATTGTAACCCATTGCCGCGCCTATCGCCTGCAAAAAGAACTGTCCCTGGAACACAAAGTAGTTGTTCCTCAAAGACAGCTCCAACAATGTCAATACAAACAGACGTACTGAAGTGGAGTAATCTGAGTGTTGCAACATCTCCGCTACAGCCGACAGACCCTTTCCATGGTTAATCGAGGTGTATAATGACACTATGTCGAAAGATGCCAAGATCGCCCCTTTCGGAACTCGCATTCCTTTAATTTTGGTGATGAAGTCTCCAGTATCCCTAATGTATGATTTAGCACCCATAGCGTACTCCCTCAGGATTTTATCCAGAAAAACATTGATATTCGAAAAAATCGAATTCCTACCTGATATTATTGGCCGCCCCGGGGGGTCAACCAACCTTTTGTGTATTTTTGGTAATACATATATGGTGGGTGTAACCGGGGACTTCACCACCAAAAATTCTTTAAGCTGTTTATCAATGGTACCATCCTGTACCGCAATCGTCAAGTGTGCATCAATTTTCCTAGCAATATCGAATCTGGGGTCCCTGAGCAATGGTTCATAGACACCAGGTTCACCCAATTGCCTTTGTATCTCTTTTATATATAGAGAGGTGTCCATAACCACGATCCCACCACCCTTGTCCGCAGGCTTGATGGTGAGATTGGGGTTACTGGACAAACTCTCCAAAGCAGACATTTCCTGTGCTGTAATATTTGGTTTTATAAACACATCAGATTGAGTTCTTTTTCTTAACATGGCTACATCTCTCTTAACCGCCTCTGAAAAACATTCTAGGGCATGTGAGTTGACAAGAGGAAAAAAATCACTTTTTAAGTGCAGACCAAACTGTTTCAAAGTCAATTGACCATCAGGAATACTGACCTCATTAATATTCATGGTACCAGGGGAACCAGAGTCGAACCACACCCTCAGTTTTAAATTCCTGAAGAGGCGGTTCAAGTCCAGTTCCAACTGGAACCAATCAGGCTTAGCCTGTGGACAGAAAGACAGTCCTTTATTCAATACTTTCAATTCATACTCAGTCAGTGAATAAGATGAAATGTTTACCACCACATTTGATTCTACTTCTTCTTTGTTGTGTTCATCTGTCTGGAGTTGTTGGTCCTCATTAATCTCTGTGCTCTGGTTTTTCCCAGATCTTCTGTGTCTGAGACCTCCCCGTCTTGTGGGGCGTCTCCCATAGCAACACGTATTCCTAAAAAAGTTCCAGGCTGGCTAGAGTTGGAATCATCATTTGCATCTTTGTTTCTCACCCATTTATTTGTTTCCTTATTCCGTTTTGGTATCTTCTTTGGCAGCAGACTCCGGTCCGTATGCCAGGGTTGTTCCCAGGTATAAACATGACCAGACGTGTAGTCGTTCTGGTCTCTATGCCATTTTGATCTTTTAATCTCCTCAAGATCCTTCCGCATCTTTTCCAGGAACGACTGTTGTTTCACCAGAAACGCATCAACTTCATTAATAGACAAGGTCGATTTGAGCTGTTGTTCAGTATCCTGCAATTTGCTCTTTAGTGCCACCATTTCCCTCTGTGAAAATTCAATGTTAAGTAACATAACATCCATCGCATATTTGTTTGAAATGGCTTCAAAACGTGCTCTGAATTCGCCATCTTGTGAAAACATATTTGGCTTTAAACGGGATCGCATCCCCCTTGGTATGCGCTTATTTTTATAATATTGCGCTAATGTGAGCGAATGTAGCTCAGTGGATAGCAATTTTTTGGTAATGCTTTCGTAATCCCTCTTTATATTAATAGCCGAGGGTACATTGAGGAAGGCAGCATCCCCCTCCACATTTCCTATGATCCTCTGTATATCCACATTACTGTATGAAAAGACATGTGTATCAATGTCCCCTTGTTGAGATGTACTACCTTGAATGTTGGTAGGGTCGGGTGCAGAGCCTTCAGTCGCCAATAGATCCATAGAAAAAGTCAGGCAGCACTCCTTAATATACAGCTGTAGCTGTGCGGTGCCCGCGGTAATCCCTCGATGCAGGACAGGATAAAGAACACAGAAAATCCGCAGCACTCCTTGAAGTAAAAAATGTGCAGTTTATTCACACATGTCAAAAAATAACAATGTTTCGGTTCTCTCACAGAACCTTTCTCAAGTCAGGTGAACATAAAGTGCATACGTGCATGTATAAATACATCTTCACATCGTGACCAGTTAATTAGTCAGCCAATACAACAGCAGTGCACTCCCCTTCTAGGGTAAGCTACAATTCATATGGTTAACTCCACATGTTAACATACGTACCAATCGATCTCAGTGCATATTAGTGATACTTTCAATAATAATTATTCAGAATCATAATTGGTGTACAAAAGTGCATATAATAAAGTTAACAGTGCAATTAAAAAACCTAACTATAATACCTTGCCGGGAACTTATGTGGAGAAGTACAAGGAGAAGGCGTCTTTACTTCTATGGAGGCATGCCACTCTTCCGCGTCTACTCCTCCTCAGTGCGCATGTGTCAGTCCTTCTTCCCTTGTGACGCAGTACATAGCCAGCATGCGTCACCCCCGGGCGGAGACCCAACGTGATGACGCCCGATCGACCGCGCCAGCGTCCACCACGCACATCATACATGCTCCAGTGCACTGCACTAGTCGTCCGTGCCCCATCACAGGTCTAAAACCGCCATTTTAAATTAGGGCACTCGTTCGGGCAATGCCTTACACCTCCATTTCTCCTTATAGTTCCATTTACATACTTATTGCCCGGCATAGGTAAAAATCTAAATAGCGATTCAAACAATACACACATACAGATATGTCACATATTTGACGTGAACATATCCCTATAGCTTCCATTAAATCCACCCCATACAGTATGCAAAATACGTCAGAACACAGGCCCTATGGACGGATATTAACTGACCATTACTCCTGTCACCCTAAATTCGACATTTAGCCCTTTAGGTTTCAGAGTATCTAGCCGGAAGATCCACCTAAGCTCAATTTTTTCAAATATATTTAATCGATCCCTTCCTCTATCATATGGTTTAACATGATCTATGATCATAAATCTCAGATCACTTTCCTTATGATTTTTTTTCCACAAAGTGTTTCGACACGGGCAAATCCCTTCTTTTGTTCCTGATGGATTGTCTATGGTTTTTTAACCTGGTCTTCAAATCACACTTGGTTTCACCCACATAGAGCCTTTTGCAAGGGCACCACAATACATATATCACCCATGACGAGTCACAAGTGAGATAATGCCTTATGTTAAAGATCTCTCCCGTGTCTGGATCTGTAAACACCGATCCCTTTTCCATCAGTTTACAGTTCATACAGTTCAGACAGACGTTTTTTAAGACAAGGCGCACAGGCTCTTTCCCATGTCTGGGATGTGTGAACTGTAAACTGATGGAAAAAGGATCGGTGTTTACAAATCCAGACACGGGAGAGATCTTTAACATAAGGCATTATCTCACTTGTGACTCGTCATGGGTGATATATGTATTGTGGTGCCCTTGCAAAAGGCTCTATGTGGGTGAAACCACGTGTGATTTGAAGACCAGGTTAAATAACCATAGACAATCCATCAGGAACAAAAGAAGGGATTTGCCCGTGTCGAAACACTTTGTGGAAAAAAATCATAAGGAAAGTGATCTGAGATTTATGATCATAGATCATGTTAAACCATTGGATAGAGGAGGAGATCGATTAAATATATTAAAGAAAATTGAGCTTAGGTGGATCTTCCGGCTAGATACTCGGAAACCCAAAGGGCTAAATGTCGAATTTAGGGTGACAGGAGGATTGGTCAGTTAATATCCGTCCATAGGGCCTGTGTTCTGACGTATTTTGCATACTGTATGGGGTGGATTTAATGGAAGCTACAGGGATATGTTCAAGTCAAATATGTGACATATCTGTATGTGTGTATTGTTTGAATCGCTATTTAGATTTTTACCTATCCCGGGCAATAAGTATGTAAATGGAACTATAAGGAGAAATGGAGGTGTAAGGCATTGCCCGAACGAGTGCCCTAATTTAAAATGGCGGTTTTAGACCTGTGATGGGGCGCGGACGACTAGTGCAGCGCACTGGCGCATGTATGATGTGCGTGGTGGACGCTGGTGCGGTCGATCGGGCGTCATCACGTTGGGTCTCCGCCCAGGGGTGACGCATGCTGGCTATGTACTGCGTCACAAGGGAAGAAGGACTGACACATGCGCACTGAGGAGGAGTAGACGCGGAAGAGTGGCGTGCCTCCATAGAAGTAAAGACGCCTTCTCCTTGTACTTCTCCACATAAGTTCCCGGCAAGGTATTATAGTTAGGTTTTTTAATTGCACTGTTAACTTTATTATATGCACTTTTGTACACCAATTATGATTCTGAATAATTATTATTGAAAGTATCACTAATATGCACTGAGATCGATTGGTACGTATGTTAACATGTGGAGTTAACCATATGAATTGTAGCTTACCCTAGAAGGGGAGTGCACTGCTGTTGTATTGGCTGACTAATTAACTGGTCACGATGTGAAGATGTATTTATACATGCACGTATGCACTTTATGTTCACCTGACTTGAGAAAGGTTCTGTGAGAGAACTGAAATGTTGTTATTTTTTGACATGTGTTAATAAACTGCACATTTTTTACTTCAAGGAGTGCTGCGGATTTTCTGTGTTCTTTATCCTGTCCTGCATCGAGGGATTACCGCGGGCACCGCACAGCTACAGCTGTATATTAAGGAGTGCTGCCTGACTTTTTCTATGGATCTATTGGCGACTGAAGGCTCTGCACCCGACCCTACCAACATTCAAGGTAGTACATCTCAACAAGGGGACATTGATACACATGTCTTTTCATACAGTAATGTGGATATACAGAGGATCATGGGAAATGTGGAGGGGGATGCTGCCTTCCTCAATGTACCCTCGGGATTACGAAAGCATTACCAAAAAATTGCTATCCACTGAGCTACATTCGCTCACATTAGCGCAATATTATAAAAATAAGCGCATACCAAGGGGGATGCGATCCCGTTTAACCTCTTAAGGACATAGGGCGTACAGGTACGCCCTTGTGCCCTGGTACTTAAGGACACAGGGCGTACATGTACGCCCTGTGTATTTTCGATCACTGCCGTGCGGCTGGCAGTGATCGGAACTCGGTGCCTGCTCAAATCATTGAGCAGGCACCTAGGCTAAATGCGCGGGGGGGTCCCGTGACCCCCCCATGTCGGCGATCGCGGCAAACCGCAGGTCAATTCAGACCTGCGGTTTGCTGCGATTTCTGCAGTTTCTGGTCCCCGCGGTCCCTGACCGCGGGGATCAGAAACTTTATATGCCTAAAAAAATGTTTTATTCACCCCCCCCTGCACCCCCGAATGATTTTATGGTGGCGGGAGGTGCAGGGGGAGGGTTGCGGGCGGTGCGGGAGGCGGGCGGTGCGGCAGGCGGGATCGCGATCCCCCGCCCGCCTCCCCTTGTATAATCGTTGGTTTCTAGTGGGTATACCAGGGTGCCAGCACATTGCTGGCACCCTGGTATAAACGGCTGACATCTGCGATGCGATGTCAGCCGTTTAACCCTTTCCATACAGCGGTCCGTACGGACCGCTGTATGGAAAAGGTTAACAGCGCAGGGAGCTCCCTCCCTCTCCCATCGGGGGGCTGCTGTGCCTTTGCAGCCCCCCGATGGGGAGGGAGAGAGCCCCCAGACAGCCCCCCGACAGATCCCCTCCTTACCCTTCCCCGTCTGCGAAGTTCTGACCAGAACTGAGCAGACGGGGAAGGTTCCCATGGCAACAGGACGCCTCTCAGGCGTCCTGCTGTCCATGGTGCTGAACAGATCTGTGCTAAAAGGCATAGATCTGTTCAGTGTAAGTAAAATACAGTGCAGTACAATATATATTGTACTGTACTGTATTATACAGACATCAGACGCACTGGATCTTCAAGAACCAAGTGGGTCTGGGTCAAAAAAAAGTGAATAAAAGTGAAAAAAAAGTAAAAATCAAAAAACACATTTATCACTGATAAAAAATGAAAAAAATAAAATTCCCTACACATGTTTGGTATCGCCGCGTCCGTAACGACCTGATCTATAAAACGGTCATGTTACTTTACCCGAATGGTGAACGCCATAAAAATAAAAAATAAAAAACTATGATGAAATTGAAATTTTGCCCACCTTACTTCCCAAAAAAGGTAATAAAAGTGATCAAAAAAGTCGCATGTACGCCAAAATTGTAACAATCAAACCGTCATCTCATCCCGCAAAAATCATACCCTACCCAAGATAATCGCCCAAAAACTGAAAAAACTATGGCTCTTAGACTTTGGAAACACTAAAACATGCTTTTTTTTGTTTCAAAAATGAAATCATTGTGTAAAACTTACATAAATAAAAAAAAATTATACATATTAGGTATCGCCGCGTCCGTATCGCCCGGCTCTATAAAAATATCACATGATCTAACCCCTCAGATGACCACCGTAAAAAAATAAAAATAAAAACGGTGTAAAAAAAGCCATTTTTTGTCATCTTACGTCACAAAAAGTGTAATAGCAAGCAATCAAAAAGTCATATGCACCCCAAAATAGATGCCAATCAAACCATCATCTCATCCCGCAAAAAATGAGACCCTACTTAAGATAATCGCCCAAAAACTGAAAAAACTATGGCTCTTAGACTATGGAGACACTAAAACATTTTTTTTGTTTTAAAAATGAAATCATTGTGTAAAACTTACATAAATAAAAAAAATTGTATACATATTAGGTATCGCCGCGTCCGTGACAACCTGCTCTATAAAATTACCACATGATCTAACCTGTCAGATGAATGTTGTAAATAACAAAAAAAAAAGTGCCAAAAAAGCTATTTCTTGTTACCTTGCCGCACAAAAAGTGTAATATAGAGCAACCAAAAATCATATGTACCCTAAACTAGTACCAACAAAACTGCCAACCTATCCCGTAGTTTCTAAAATGGGGTCACTTTTTTGGAGTTTCTACTCTAGGGGTGCATCAGGGGGGCTTCAAATGGGACATGGTGTAAAAAAAAACTGTCCAGCAAAACCTGCCTTCCAAAAACCGTATGGCATTCCTTTCCTTCTGCGCCCTGACGTGTGCCCGTACAGTAGTTTACGGCCACATATGGGGTGTTTCTGTAAACTACAGAATTAGGGCCATAAATAATGAGTTTTGTTTGGCTGTTAACCTTTGCTTTGTAACTGGAAAAAAAATATTAAAATGGAAAATCTGCCAAAAAAGTGAAATTTTGAAATTGTATCTCTATTTTCCATTAAATCTTGTGCAACACCTAAAGGGTTAACAAAGTTTGTAAAATCAGTTTTGAATACCTTGAGGGGTGTAGTTTCTTAGATGGGGTCACTTTTATGGAGTTTATAATCTAGGGGTGCATCAGGGGGGCTTCAAATGGGACATGGTGCCAAAAAAACAGTCCAGCAAAATCAGCCCTCCAAAAACCATACGGCGCACCTTTCACTCTACGCCCCGCTGTGTGCCCGTACAGTAGTTTACGGCCACATATGGGGTGTTTCTGTAAACAGCAGAGTCAGGGCAATAAAGATACAGTCTTGTTTGGCTGTTAACCCTTGCTTTGTTAGTGGAAAAAATGGGTTAAAATGGAAAATTAGGCAAAAAAATGAAATTCTCAAATTTCATCGCCATTTGCCAATAACTCTTGTGCAACACCTAAAGGGTTAACGACGTATGTAAAATCAGTTTTGAATACCTTGAGGGGTGTAGTTTCTTAGATGGGGTCACTTTTAGGGAGTTTCTCCTCTAGGGGTGCATCAGGGGGCTTCAAATGGGACATGGTGTAAATAAACCAGTCCATAAAAATCAGCCTTCCAAAAACCAAACGGCGCACCTTTCACTCTACGCCCCGCTGTGGGCCGTACAGTAGTTTACGGCCACATATTGGGTGTTTCTGTAAACGGCAGAGTCAGGGCAATAAAGATACAGTCTTTTTTGGCTGTTAACCCTTGGTTTGTTAGTGGAAAAAATGGGTTAAAATGAAAAATTTGACAAAAAAATGAAATTCTCAAATTTCCTCCCCATTTGCCAATAACTCTTGTGCAACACCTAAAGGGTTAACAACGTATGCAAAATCAGATTTGAATACCTTGAGGGGTGTAGTTTCTTAGATGGGGTCATTTTTGGGTGGTTTCTATAATGTAAGCCTCGCAAAGTGACTTGAGACCTGAACTGGTCCCTAAAAATTGAGTTTTTGTAAATTTCTGAAAAATTTCAAGATTTGCTTCTAAACTTCTAAGCCTTATAACATCCCCAAAAAATAAAATATCATTCCCAAAACAATTCAAACATGAAGTAGACATATGGGGAATGTAAAGTCATCACAATTTTTGGGGGTATTACTATGTATTACAGAAGTAGAGAAACTGAAACTTTAAAATTTGCTAATTTTTCAAAATTTTTGTTAAATTAGGTATTTTTTGGTGCAAAAAAAATTATTTTTTTGACTCCATTTTACCAGTGTCATGAAGTACAATATGTGACGAAAAAACAATCTCAGAACGGCCTGGATAAGTCAAAGCGTTTTAAAGTTATCAGCACTTAAAGGGACTCTGGTGAGATTTTCAAAAAATGGCCTGGTCCTAAGGTGTAAAAAGGCTGTGTCCTTAAGGGGTTAAAGCCAAATATGTTTTCACAAGATGGCGAATTCAGAGCACGTTTTGAAGCCATTTCAAACAAATATGCGATGGATGTTATGTTACTTAACATTGAATTTTCACAGAGGGAAATGGTGGCACTAAAGAGCAAATTGCAGGATACTGAACAACAGCTCAAATCGACCTTGTCTATTAATGAAGTTGATGCGTTTCTGGTGAAACAACAGTCGTTCCTGGAAAAGATGCGGAAGGATCTTTAGGAGATTAAAAGATCAAAGTGGCATAGAGACCAGAACGACTACACGTCTGGTCATGTTTATACCTGGGAACAACCCTGGCATACGGACCGGAGTCTGCTGCCAAAGAAGATACCAAAACGGAATAAGGAAACAAATAAATGGGTGAGAAACAAAGATGTAAATGATGATTCCAACTCTAGCCAGCCTGGAACTTTTTTAGGAATACGTGTTGCTATGGGAGACGCCCCACAAGACGGGGAGGTCTCAGACACAGAAGATCTGGGAAAAACCAGAGCACAGAGATTAATGAGGACCAACAACTCCAGACAGATGAACACAACAAAGAAGAAGTAGAATCAAATGTGGTGGTAAACATTTTTATCTTATTCACTGACTGAGTATGAATTGAAAGTATTGAATAAAGGACTGTCTTTCTGTCCACAGGCTAAGCCTGATTGGTTCCAGTTGGAACTGGACTTGAACCGCCTCTTCAGTAATTTAAAACTGAGGGTGTGGTTCGACTCTGGTTTCCCTGGTACCATGAATATTAATGAGGTCAGTATTCCTGATGGTCAATTGACTTTGAAACAGTTTGGTCTGCACTTAAAAAGTGATTTTTTTCCTCTTGTCAACTCACATGCCCTAGAATGTTTTTCAGAGGCGGTTAGGAGAGATGTAGCCATGTTAAGAAAAATAACTCAATCTGATGTGTTTATAAAACCAAATATTACGGCACAGGAAATGTCTGCTTTGGAGAGTTTGTCCAGTAACCCCGATCTCACCATCAAGCCTGCGGACAAGGGTGGTGGGATCGTGGTTATGGACACCTCTCTATATATAAAAGAGATACAAAGGCAATTGGGTGAACCTGGTGTCTATGAACCATTGGTCAGGGACCCCAGATTCGATATTGCTAGGAAAATTGATGCACACTTGACGATTGCGGTACAGGATGGTACCATTGATAAACAGCTTAAAGAATTTTTGGTGGTGAAGTCCCCGGTTACACCCACCATATATGTATTACCAAAAGTACACAAAAGGTTGGTTGCCCCCCAGGGTGGCCAATAATATCAGGTAGGAATTCGATTTTTTCGAATATCAATGTTTTTCTGGATAAAATCCTGAGGGAGTACACTATAGGTGCTAAATCATACATTAGGGATACTGGAGACTACATCACCAAAATTAAATGAATGCGAGTTCCGAAAGGGGCGATCTTGGCATCTTTCGACATAGTGTCATTATACACCTCGATTAACCATGGAAAGGGTCTGTCGGCTGTAGCGGAGATGTTGCAACACTCAGATTACTCCACTTCAGTACGTCTGTTTGTATTGACATTGTTGGAGCTGTCTTTGAGGAACAACTACTTTGTGTTCCAGGGACAGTTCTTTTTGCAGGCGATGGGCGCGGCAATGGGTTCCAATGTCACGCCGACTTATGCAAACATTTTTGTGCGGTCATTTGAGGAACGTCTTGTCTATGTATCTCCCCACTTCAACCAGGTCTTGACGTGGTGGAGGTACATAGACGATATTTTCCTCATCTGGGCTGGCACCATGGAGCAGCTGATGGACTTTCACATATTTTTGAACTCTCTTCATGGGGAGATACAATTTACGTTAACGGCATCGGTTGACCGGGTGCAGTACTTGGATACTCAAGTATACATCGAGGATGACCAGGTACATATGGATCTGAATATTAAATCCACGGATAAGAATACATTATTGCATTTCACGAGTGGTCACCCAAGAAGGATGGTGGATTCTCTGCCGTTCAGTCAAATGCTTCGAGTACGGAGAATAGTTGATAAGAATGAGAATATGAATTTGGCAATGAGTAACATGGAACAGTCCTTCATAGATAGGGGTTACGCTAGAAGGTTAGTGAAAAAACATGCTGATAGAGCAAGGGAAACCCCCAGAGAGGAGTTGTTGGCCTCAAAACAAAGACAGGCTGGTGATAGATTGCCTTTTGTATCATCATATAATGAGTTGAGTCCACACATCGAAAGGATAGTGAGGCGACATTGGGGGCTACTGAGTAGTGGTCACCCCAATATCGCTGCCTTTAAAAATCCGCCCATGATGGCATATAAAAGAGCAGGGAATATCAGGGATAAGGTTGTACACTCCAGATTGCCTGAAAAGGGTCAACTAAGACAGACATTTTTTAAGACAAGGCGCACGGGCTCTTTCCCATGTCTGGGATGTGTGAACTGTAAACTGATGGAAAAAGGATCGGTGTTTACACATCCAGACACGGGAGAGATCTTTAACATAAGGCATTATCTCACTTGTGACTCGTCATGGGTGATATATGTATTGTGGTGCCCTTGCAAAAGGCTCTATGTGGGTGAAACCACGTGTGATTTGAAGACCAGGTTAAATAACCATAGACAATCCATAGAACAAATGGGGGGAGGAAAGGTACACCCAGGCATGTTGTGCACCCCAGGTAGGGGGGGGGGAATAGGGTTTAAGCCTCTCTTATCGGCGACCGGTTCAGAGCCGTCACATCTTAAACTCCCTAAAACACAATGCTTAATAACTGCGAATACTGTAACACAATAATGCAAGATGAATAAGAGCCCGGTTTACATGCTCTTTGACCTGGAAAGAAAAGCTATTGCACATAAGTAGATGGGTCGTTGACCCCAAACCTGCACATTAGCATGAGATTCTGAGTGTCCTTCTTTAGAATCGTGGTAATAAATTCCGGGCCAGGTAATTGAAGCTGCTGCCTTGAGGTTTCCCCTTCTCTCCTTTGGCTCTTGTTTTCTGGTAGTCGTTTCCATGCGTTCACTTTTGGGAGTGGAGGTAGATCTTGATCAAGAAGCATAGGCATCCAAGACTGTAGTTGCAACAGCGGGATTTCCAATGCAGCCCATAATTTCTCCAGGTCGGGCGGAGAGTAGACAGTTAATCTCCGACTATTTGTCACGGATGGTGTACAGGAAACAAGACAATGCAATATAATCAATTACTCACTGGATCCACAACTAAGGAACAAAAGGGAGAGCCCTGCATGGACCTGGCAGACTCTCCCTGACTGCCCAGCCTATGCGAACACCCCAAAGGTGAATGGTCGCATATCCACGTACCTCGACTATCTAACACCTGAAGACCCTACAATAGTGAGGGGACACGACCACCGGCTCCCTACACAGACACGGAGGGAGTCAGGGTCACCTGGATCCAGCAGACAGAAAATCACAAATACATATACAGCACTTATCTTGCAGACGACTGGGAACTGGGAACTAGGAACAGCAGGCATGCACACACACTCCAGGAAGTTGTATAAGCCGCACACTACTGCATTATGGGGAGGAATTTAAAGGGAAGCAATCAGTCCAACTGCATGACAGCTGAGATAGGCTAACGAGATGAGGAACTAAAACCAAAACAAAGAAAACTCAAGGAGGAGGTTCTGAACGATTTCTGTCAGAGCTTCTCAGCTGTCTGGTTGTGACAGTACCCCTCCCTCTACGAGTGGACTCCGGACACTCAGAGCCCACCTTCTCAGGATGGGACCTATGGAAAGCCCTGATGAGACGAGTGGCCTTAATGTCCGTCACTGGGATCCACATCCTCTCCTCAGGACCATAACCTTCCCAATGAACGAGGTACTGGAGAGAACCGCGGACAAGACGAGAATCCACAATCCTAGAGACCTGAAATTCAAGATTCCCATCAACCATAATCGGAGGAGGAGGCAAAGGCGAGGGTACAATGGGTTGAACATAAGGTTTCAATAAGGACTTATGAAAAACATTATGGATCTCCCAAGTCTGAGGAAGATCAAGACGGTAGGCAACAGGATTGATGACAGACAGGATCTTGTAAGGCCCAATAAACCTAGGACCCAACTTCCAGGAGGGAACCTTCAATTTGATATTCTTGGTAGACAACCACACCAGATCACCAACATTCAGGTCCGGACCAGGCACACGTCTCTTATCTGCCACACGCTTATATCTCTCACTCATGCTCTTTAGATTATCCTGAATCTTTTGCCAAATAGATGACAAAGACGAGGAGAATCTGTCCTCATCAGGTAAACCAGAAGACCCCTCTCCCGAGAAAGTCCCAAACTGCGGATGAAACCCATATGCACCAAAAAATGGTGACTTATCAGAGGACTCCTGACGACGGTTATTTAAAGCAAACTCAGCAAGGGACAAAAAAGAACACCAATCCTCCTGATTCTCCGCCACAAAACAGCGCAGATATGTCTCCAGATTCTGATTGACGCGCTCTGTCTGGCCATTCGACTGCGGGTGGAAAGCAGAAGAGAATGACAACCGAACCCCCAAGCGAGAACAGAAAGCCTTCCAGAATCTGGAAACAAACTGCGTGCCCCTATCAGAGACTATGTCTGAAGGAATACCATGCAATTTGACAATATGGTCAATAAATGCCTGCGCCAGCGTCTTAGCATTGGGCAAACCAGAAAAAGGGATGAAATGCACCATTTTGCTAAAACTATCCACCACCACCAGAATCACAGTCTTCCCCGAGGAACGAGGCAGGTCCGTTATGAAGTCCATGGACAGATGTGTCCAAGGACGGGAAGGAATGGGTAAGGAAAGGAGAGGACCTGATGGCCGTGAATGAGGGACTTTGGCACGAGCGCAAGTCTCGCAGGCTGCCACAAAACCCTCAACCGACTTACGAAGCGCAGGCCACCAGAATCTCCAAGCGATGAGATCCAGTGTGACTCTTGCCCCCGGGTGCCCAGCAAGGACCGTATCGTGGTGTTCCTTAAAAATCTTGTGTCTCAAAGCGAGAGGCACAAACAACCTCCCAGGAGGACAAAGATCAGGAGCCTCTGACTGGGCTGCCTGCACCTCTGCCTCCAATTCAGGAAAAAGAGCAGAGACCACCACACCTTCAGCCAAAATGGGACCCGGGTCTTCAAAATTCCCACCTCCCGGAAAACAACGTGACAGGGCATCTGCCTTCACATTCTTAACCCCAGGGCGGAACGTTACAACAAAATTAAACCTTGAAAAGAACAAAGACCATCTGGCCTGTCTCGGGTTCAGACGCTTGGCTGACTCCAAGTAGGCCAGATTTTTATGGTCAGTAAACACGGTAATAGGGTGTCAGGCTCCCTCTAGCCAATGGCGCCATTCCTCAAAAGCCAACTTGATGGCCAACAATTCCCTATCTCCCACATCATAATTTCTCTCTGCGGAGGAGAGTTTCTTCGAGAAAAAGGCACACGGTTGCCATTTGGCAGGAGAGGAACCCTGAGACAAGACCGCACCCACCCCTACCTCAGAAGCATCAACCTCAACTATGAAGGGTCAAGAAATATCAGGTTGTACCAGGATGGGAGCGGAAGCAAAACTCTCCTTGATATTAGAAAAGGCCTTACGCGCCTCTACCGACCAGGAAGAAAAATTTACCCCCTTTCTGGTCATATCAGTGAGTGGTTTAACAACAGAGGAATAATTCAAAATAAACTTCCTGTAATAATTGGCAAAGCCCAAAAAACGCATCACCGCCTTCTGATTCTCAGGAAGCTCCCACTCAAGCACAGCGCAGACCTTCTCGGGGTCCATGCGAAAACCAGAAGCGGAGAGAAGAAACCCCAGAAATTGAATTTCTGGAACCGCAAACACACATTTTTCCAGTTTTGCATATAATTTATTCTCCCGCAAGATGAGCAAGACCTGACGTAAGTGTTCCTTATGAGTTTTGAAATCAGGAGAAAAAAATCTAAATGTCATCCAAATACACTAATACAAATTTTCCCATTAAATTATAAAAAATGCTGTTCACGAAATGCTGAAAAACGGCTGGGGCATTCATCAAACCAAAAGGCATAACCAAATTCTCAAAATGGCCCTCAGGGGTATTGAAGACCGTCTTCCATTCGTCTCCTTCTCTGACCCTGACCAGGTTGTAGGCCCCTCTTAGATCTAATTTGGAAAAGACTTTAGCCCCAACAACCTGGTTAAACAGGTCCGGGATCAGAGGAAGCGGATAAGGGTCACGAATAGTGATACTGTTCAGCTCCCTGAAATCCAGACAAGGTCTTAAAGAACCATCTTTTTTCTTAACAAAGAAAAAACCAGCGGCAACAGGTGACTTCGAGGGTCGTATGTGTCCTTTTCTCAGACTCTCAGAGATATAAGCACGCATAGCGACCCTCTCAGGTTGGGAAAGATTGTATAAACGAGATTTAGGCAGCTTGGCACCTGGGATGAGATTAATAGGGCAATCGTACTCCCTGTGCGGGGGCAAATCTTGAACTCCACTCTCAGAGAAGACATCCGAAAATTCAGAGAGGAAAGGTGGTACAGTCTTAGTAGAAACCACAGAAACAGATGTCATGAGGCAATTCTCTCTGCAAAAGTCACTCCAACCATTTATTTGCCTTTCTTGCCAATCAATAGTGGGGTTATGTTTAGTGAGCCAGGGTAGCCCCAACACTAGAGGAGTAGGCAAACCGCTAAGGACGAAACATGACACATCCTCAACATGAGCATCACTCACAATTAAACGGATATTGTGAACTATGCCCTTTAATGATTTCTGAGAAAGTGGAGCGGAATCAATAGCAAAAACAGGAATATCCTTTCCCAAAGTGCATACCTGGAAACCATGAGCTATTGCAAATTGATTATCAATGAGATTGACAGCTGCTCCACTATCCACAAAAATCTCACAAAAAATGCTCTTGCTCTCTAGCGCCATCCTAGCAGGCAGGACAAAACGGGAACTACAAGCAAACGGAAAACCTTCAATTTCCGCCTCAACCCTGCCAATAGTAACAGACGGAACATTTTTAAAAGATTTTTTCCTTTTTGTTTCTTTATTACTCCCAGAAGACTGCCTGAATCTCCTAGAGGGACAAACATTTGCCAAATGATTTATACCTCCACAACAAAAACAAACCCTCCCATGAGGGCTGAATCTTCTATTGTCAGAGGCAATCAACCCCAGCTGCATGGGCTCCTGCTCAGAAGGGGCTGACAGCGACTGAGACCCCTGCGCACAGAATGAGACCGCTGCACTGTCCCGGGACTAAGTATGACAGGAAGGAGAGATCTCTCCACTCTCTCTAAGACGCCTGTCAATACGAACGACCTGAGACATAGCAGAATCCAAGGAGGTAGGTCTCTCATGAAAGGCAAATGCATCTTTCAATCCCTCTGAAAGACCATGGCAAAATTGACTTCGGAGTGCAGCATCATTCCAACCAGTATCAGCTGCCCATCTCCGAAATTCTGAGCAGTATATCTCTGCGGATTGTTTACCCTGGCATAACAGACGTAGTCTAGACTCAGCCAGAGCAATACGATCCGGATCATCATATATCTGACCTAGGGCTAAAAAGAATTCATCCACTGAACGGAGGGGCCGTGCCCCCTCCGGCAGCGAAAAGGCCCAGGACTGAGCGTTACCCCTGAGCAGCGATATAATGATCCCCACCCTCCGTTCCTCATCACCAGAGGAATGGGGAAGAAGGCGAAAATGGAGTTTGCAAGCCTCTCTAAAACGCACAAAATACTCACTACCCCCGGAGAACGTATCCGGGAGCGAGATCTTAGGCTCAGAACAAAATCCATGAACGCAAGCTGAACCGGTCACTTGAAACTGAGAAAAAGTCCTACGGAGATCAGCTACCTCCAATGAAAGACCCTGGAAGCGTTCAGCCAAAAGTGAAACCGGATCCATGCTTGAGACGGTTTTGGCGGCTTATAATGTCACGGATGGTGTACAGGAAACAAGACAATGCAATATAATCAATTACTCACTGGATCCACAACTAAGGAACAAAAAGGAGAGCCCTGCATGGACCTGGCAGACTCTCCCTGACTGCTCAGCCTATGCGAACACCCCAAAGGTGAATGGTCGCATATCCACGTACCTCGACTATCTAACACCTGAAGACCCTACAATAGTGAGGGGACACGACCACCGGCTCCCTACACAGACACGGAGGGAGTCAGGGTCACCTGGATCCAGCAGACAGAAAATCACAAATACATATACAGCACTTATCTTGCAGACGACTGGGAACTGGGAACTGGGAACTAGGAACAGCAGGCATGCACACACACTCCAGGAAGTTGTATAAGCCGCACACTACTGCATTATGGGGAGGAATTTAAAGGGAAGCAATCAGTCCAACTGCATGACAGCTGAGATAGGCTAACGAGATGAGGAACTGAAACCAAAACAAAGAAAACTCAAGGAGGAGGTTCTGAACGGTTTCTGTCAGAGCTTCTCAGCTGTCTGGTTGTGACACTATTATGCCAGACAGCTAGCCCAAAGGGAAAAAGCCATGAATACTGTATATTCTTGGACCTCAGAACCTCCAGCAGTGGTCTCAAAAGTGGTCTCTTAAATGTCACTTTGCTGGATTGAGCTGTTTCCAGTCCCTCTACCCTGTGGCCAATGTGTTTTAAATCAGCTTTAATATCTGCTAGTTATTCCATCACTGGTCTCATAGCTTGCAGAATAGTTTTCCTCAGGAAAGCCTTAGTGATAGGTGCAGAGGCCGACTCACCATAGTCACTCTCTGCCACGCTTTCTCTATCCGAGTCGGCCACCTGCACATTCAGCTACCGCCGCCATCTTGGATGAGTCTCTCTACACCATAGCACTTTGTTTCTTCCAACATTTCTGTAAGTCCATCTGGCTGGGAATCGTTTTGGGGGTACCCGGAGGATCCCCAGCTCGTTACTTGCTAGTTTTAACCATGTTAAGGCACTTTTGAGTCGCTTATTTGGCAGCCCTGAGGTGCACTGTGAAGGAGCTGCAGGATCACGGGTCCATCACATCGAGCAGCCAGGCTCCGCCCCCCTTCTAGAGATGTTTTTTAGGTGGAGGTGACATGAGCGGGCGAGAGATTGGATGTAGGGGGTGAAGGAAAGATCAGTGTCAAACGTCACCCCGAGACATTGGGCGTGCTGCCTAGGAGTGATGATGGTGACAGCCCTGTTCCTACCTGATATCCCATGGCATTAATGCATTGGAATACAAAGGCATATTTGCCTCATTGACAAAAAAATGATTTACCAAGGAGTTTTTGAAATTAAATTAAATTTTATATGTGTTAATGCAATGTTGATATATGTACTGTAAGTGATTACAATATTAGAGTTAAAAGGATAAGTATATTGGAAACTCTACAATTGAAAGGAGGCGCTAGTACCCTGTTGATCTGCCGCTAACCTGATACAAGATGAGATATAGTTGGGCATGGAGGCATACAGGTTCCTTTTGGTATCCTGCGTCACATTTTCCCTCAGATGTTGCAGCTGGGCTTGTAGATCCTGCACGCTCCTAGGTTGCTGAAGCTGGTGTCCCAACTGGTCCCATAAATGCTTGATTGCCGATAAATCTGGCAAATGGGCAGACCAAGAAAATGTTGCAATCTGGTAGCGACATTTCTGGTTAAACTTTGCTTGCTGGCTGAAGTGTTTTCTAATGGCAATCCTCCCCCACAACAGCATATCTGGTCCTTATTCCTACCCTTCAGCCTTCGAGTACTCCCTTTGGAAGCACAGGGACACAGCAGAACAATTATCTCAGCTGTCATCTGCACATAACATACAGCTTCACAGTGCACACCATTTTAGCTCCTTCACTAATTGTCCCCTAGACTAAACGAGCCATTACAAAAGATAAAATCCTGCAGTTTTTGCACTGGCCTGCACTGCTTTAAGTCTTCATATCTCCGGCTCAGATAGAGATATGGGTCTGGTCTTATTTCAAATAAACCTAAGCTCTAAAACAATACCAGAATCACATTATCTCCTCTACATTGGGAGATATAGCTTTTTGAAATTGGATAAGGAGTGAAAGCAGCTGAAACCAGTTTACTCTTTCAGATGCTATAACTCCCTACCGGATGTCTAAAGGCTATATCTATATCTGGCTATATCTTGTTTTAAAGTGTAACTAACCTTTCAACAAAATCTGCATTAATCAATAGTATAGTGTGTATACATGAGGAGTAACATTATATCTGGCCACTATATGTCTTGTATATGGCATTTTTTTTTAGCAGTTTTCCTCTGTGCATAGTGAATGTCTAGTTTGCAGTTATCTCAGACATGGTGGGTGGAGACTTGCTGCCAACCACTGCACACAGAAAGTAGAGGAGAATCTGCTTCCTAACCTTCTCTTACTTATAAGATGCCACAGGATAATGGAGGACATTACAGAGACATAACAGAGAGTTGCTGACCTGTATGGTTGTAAAAATGCACTTCTCCCCCCTTCTCTCTCCATAGACTTAAACTGACTTGTAATTTGATACTTGAGCAGAGCTGCTCCCATCCTGGACAGTTTTCTAGCATGTTTCTTGTGAAAAGCAATGGTAAACAGCTAACATGAGAACTATACATTTCTCATTGATAAGACATATTACAAAGTTTATTGTGGTTGCTTGTACTATCGATTTATGCAAAGTTGTGTGAAAAGCCCAAGATATGAAGGCTTCTCTCCACACCTCACTCTGCTACTGGACCTCTGTTTGGGCTGAACTGTTAGCCTCCTTTCAAAAGCCAGAGGCGAGCTTGGATAAAACTGTTAAAATTCACCCCTTTGCTATCTAACTGTTTAGTCTTGGCTTTTTGCAAGAGATGTCGAAAGAGCCCTCGACAGGTTGTGCCTGGTATTGCAGCTCATTCTAGTGAATTCTAGAAGACTAGTCACAACCTACACTAAACAAAAATATATATGCAACACTTTTGCTCCCATTTTGCATGAGCTGAACTCAAAGATCTGAAGCCTTTTCTACATACACAAAAGACACATTACTCTCAAATATTGTTCACAAATCTGCCTAAATCTGTGTTAGTGAGCACTTCTCCTTTGCCGAGATAATCCATCCCACCTCACAGGTGTGGCATATCAAGGTGCTGATTAGACAGCGTGAATATTGCACAGGTGTGCCTTAGACTGCCCACAATAAAAGGACACTCTGAAATGTGCAGTTTGATCACACAGCACAATGCCACAGATGTTGCAACATTTGAGGGAGCATGCAATTGGCATGCTGACTGCAGGAATGTCTACCAGAGCTGTTGCCCATGCAATGAATGTTCATTTCTCTACCATAAGCTGTCTCCAAAGGTGTTTCAGAGAATTTGGCAGTACATCCAACCAGCCTCACAACCGCAGACCACGTGTAACCACACCAGCCCAGGACCTCCATGATCGTCTGAGACCAGCCACCCGGACAGCTGCAGCAACAATCGGTTTGCATAACCAAAGAATTTCTGCACAAACTGTCAGAAACCGACTTAGGGAAGCTCATCTGCATGCTCGTCGTCCTCATCAGGGTCTGGACCTGACTGCAGTTCGTCGTCGTAACCGACTTGAGTGGGCAAATGCTCACACTTGATGGTGTCTGGCATGTTGGAGAGGCGTTCTGTTCACGGATGAGTCTCGGTTTTCACTGTTCAGGGCAGATAGCAGACAGCATGTGTGACGTTGTGAGGGTGAGCGGTTTGCTGTCATCAAGGTTGTGGATCGAGAGGCCCATGGTGGTGGAGGGGTTATGGTATGGGCAGGCGTATGTTATGGACAACGAAACAGTTGCATTTTATTGATGGCATTTTGAATGCACAGAGACACTGTGATGAGATCCTGAGGCCCATTGTTCCATCCATCACTTCATGTTGCAGCTTGATAATGCATGGCCCCATATTGCAAGGATCTGTACACAATTCCTGGAAGCTGAAAACATCCCAGTTCTTGCATGGCCAGCATACTCACCGGACATGTCACCCATTGAGCATGTTTGGGATGCTCTGGATTGGTGTATACGACAGCGTGTTCCAGTTCCTGCCAATATTCTGCAACTTCACACAGCTATTGAAGAGAAGTGGACCAACATTCCACAGGCCACAATCAACAACCTGATCAACTCTATGCGACGGAGATGTGTTGCACTGCGTGAGGCAAATGGTGGCCACACCAGATACTGACTGGTTTTCTGACCCCTTCTCCCACAGTAAGGCAAAACTGTGCACATTTCAGAGTGTCCTTTTATTGTGGGCAGTCGAAGGCACACCTGTGCAATATTCATGTTGTCTTCTAATCAGCACCTTGATATGCCACACCTGTGAGGTGGGATTATCTCGGCAAAGGAGAAGTGCTCACTAACACAGATTTAGACAGATTTGTGAACAACATTTGAGAGTAATGGGTCTTTTGTGTATGTAGAAAATGTTTGAGATCATTCAGTTCAGCACATGCAAAATGGGAGCTGACTCTGGAATAAAATTAGAGCCTTTTTTTATTGTGTAGTACACCCCTTATTACAAATCCTTATTTCATTTGGCATGATTTTGTTAACATGCAGCTGCTGCCATAGAAATCTACAGTAATCCAGTATACATGATCCATGCATTCCCTGTGTTATGTGACCCAGCTTTTAAATGTAGTTGACTCATTTACTACTACTCCTGCTTTTTTCAGGCAGTGACAAGCCGAGGAAGTTGTACTGTTGAATCACTAAGAATTAGATACCATATTAGTGATTCATTGCTTTTGAACTTTGCGACCCACTCCTTACTATGATAAATTTCCAAACGAAGCCAAGAATACAAAACATAGAACCTTTCCCTCAGTTCCTTTGCACCACTCTCATTAAATCTTCACCTGTTTGTCTCTCATAGCAATGATATCTAGATGATTTTTAGTGCACTTCATGAATCCAGAAACACTTTGATCTACGTAATTGTCAGTAAGGGTTATTTATGAACTGTAAAATCTACAGATCTTCTGCTTTATGACTGTGGAGGCACCAAGTTGGCTATCTAGCGCTAGGAGTACTATATATCTTGTTGCCCAACTTCTAGGCCCAAAACAACCAAGTATCTTGGACAGGTCCATAGCCTACAATTCAATTGGTGTATGTGTGGTCATGTATGTGGGCAGAGTGCAATTTTTGGAAGCAATGCCTTTTGTACATCCAGCTGGATGCTTGTCAAGTGGCTGTTACAGGGGTATTCCAGTTATAAAGAGTTGTAAGCAATGTACTGTACACCTATCCACTGGAAAGGGGATAACTGCTAAATTGCTGGGGGGTCCAACTGCTGGGATAGCCACCTATCACCAGAACAGGGCTTGTTTCCCCTGAACGAATAGAGCAGTGATCGCATCAGCATGTGGCCTGCCACTCCATTCAAGATCTATGGGACTAAAAAATATAGCTGAGCTGTGTACTCAGCTATCACCATCAGTCCCATTGACTTTAAATAGAGCAACAGCACACATGCTGAAACTTATAGTTGGAGTTAAATTAGAAAAACATCTAGAGTGATAGAGACTTGTGGAGAAAGGAGGGCATGGGAAAAAACTTATAATTGTGTATCCAACTGTTGTGATGCTGAGCTTTAGGGGTTTGGGGAAGGGCAGAGTATAACTCCTGCTTTGGACATCCATAAAGCTGTTCCCATAAACCTTTCATTATAATTTTTTGCAATGATTTAACAAAGTGATATGGTTGTCTAAATATAAAAGCAAAGCCCCGGATGCAGGTATAACCTGGGCAGTTACAATGGGAACCTGTAGTGCCTGCCACCACTTGAAAAGGTCCCAGGAGAGCCATGTGCCATGTGACAAATAAGAATGGCAATCATGGCTCAACTAAAACAACAAAATGGCATCTATCACTTCAGTATTCCAGAGCAAACCAACTGCCATATCCCACAGGAGTGCTGGAAAACATCTACTGCCATCATGCATAGTGGAGAGACACACAGGACCAACACCAGGTGTCATGGTGTGGGGCACCATTTACCAGCCTTTGGTATGTCCAGGACATTGTGGAACCAGTCCTACTGCCTTTTTTTTTGACTCAGGTGACGTGGTATTCCAAAAAGATCACTCTCACAATGCCCACACTACACAATATTTACTTCAAGGCATGCATCAGCTTCCCTGACCAGCTTGATCGCCAGATCTCTCCTCTACTAAGAATGTCTGTAACTGGATGTAGTAATGGATCTCCCATGCACAGCAGGCAACAACCACCTTAGCAGAACTATGGATCCAGGTTAAAAGAGTGTCAGGATATGACAACAATGTAGCACGCACACACAGGGATAGTGTAGCCCTAAAACTCCCCAGACACACTATCCCTGCCTACTTGCACGGTCAACCTACGAGGTGACCCGATAACTGGTCGATGGTCCCTATACTGTGTGTGTCACTCTCTCACATACAAACAGGGAATAAACAAACACTAAGGCTACTTTCACACTAGCGTTAATATTTTCCGGGATTTAGATTCGTCATAGGGCCTCAATACCGGAAAAAAAACGCTTCAGTTTTGTCCCAATTCATTGTCAATGGGGACAAAACGTAACTGGACAGAACGGAATGCTCTAAAATGCATGCTGCGGTTTTCTTTCCGTCAAGTCAATGGGGACGGATCCGTTTTCTCTGACACAATAGAAAACATATATGTGCCCCATTGACTTTCAATAGAGTTCATGACGGATCCATCTTGGCTATGTTAAAGATAATACAACCAGATCCGTTCATAACGGATGCAGATGGTTGTATTATGCCGGATGCAGCAAAAACGCTAGTGTGAAAGTAGCCTTAGAGTTGTCGTACAGTACCAGGGTAAAAAGCCAGTTGGTCAATGAAGTGCCAAGCATGCGAGAAGCAAATGAGAGAGATATATAGGCCAGAAGTCAAAAACCAAGAGAGCAATACAAGACCAAATCACCAGAAGCCAGAAAATCAGATAGTCACAATACCAGATCTAGAGCAAATTGAGGCAGTGCCAGCCAGTGGAACCGTGACAAAGAGCTAGGGATGACATACCACAGGAGGATATCCAGCATCTGTATGAATGTTACCATGCCAGAGTGGCAGCCTGTATAGCAGCAAGGAGAGATGACACCCAGTATTAATGTGACCCTGGCTTAACATATACCCTGCTGCAGAACACAAAATTTAGGGTGCGCCACCCTGGTTGTGTGATCATTACCCATGCACTGTGAGGGATTGCACCTTAATTTTGTATACTGGATTCTATTTAATAAGCTGGTTTATTTCAGGTCAGAATGGAGAATTGCTGAACCGTGTGTACGTGAGACAAACTAAATTTATGTTACTTGTTAGTTCTTAGAACTATGTGTGTCTGATGTTCTGAGAGTACAACTGGTTCTAGATACTTCTCAAGGATAAATAACTCAAGGATAAGATAAAGCTTTTTGCAATAAAATGCGCTTGATTTACAAATATCAAAAATATTATGTTATTATTGTTAATCACGCGATGCTTACGTAAGTGACGAGAGCTGTGTTGGCTTGAGTCCTAGAAACTGGGTATAAGTATTTCTGTATCCTCTCAATAAAGTCAAGAGATTATTCTGATACAACCTTAAGTCTGTGTCATTTATCTCTTCCAAGTACTCGCACCTTTACCTGATTTGGACCCCAGCAGGTCATAGAAGCAGGGGGTTTGCCCCAACATTTCTTGGCGCCCAACGTGGGGCTCGATCAGTGGACTCCTCCCAACAACTTCGACAGATTAAGGAGAGGGATCAGGATGCACAGATGATCTGAAAACAGTGCAGTTAAGGTAAGCTTATTCTTACAAATCTATCTGTGTCTCCTTTGCCTTTCTGCCTGGGATCGCGACTGTGGGGAAGTATAAAGGGTCTACTTAAGGTCCAGCCATATTTGAGAGGTAAGAACCCCAACCACATCATTCCTATGATCGCTGGGTATGGATAATATTGTTTTTTGGAACACCTTTGGGTTTGCACTTGGTATCATGATATATGTCTTAGTAGTCCTCTGGATTTTGTATAGAATCACAGTGAATGCAACACAGGGCAATCAGGAGCCCTGGACCCCCCTAAGGCGCTGCTAAAAGCAGGTAGGGGTTGTTATTCTGCTATCCTACATAGTGTAACTAATTATCAAAAATAATATCAACTTTATTATAGTAATGTATTTAAAATATGGAAGAAAAAAAGGGCAAGCTGGAAAAGGATATACAGAGAAGCAAAGGGCAACACCTCACTGGACAGCCATGTACCTCCGCAGAGCTACCCCCTTACCCTTACCCCCAGATTAAATAGTCATTATGTAGCACAAACACCAGGTAATATATTTGGCAGTAAGGGCCCTAGATGGGGTTCACAATATTACATGTAACACAGAGGCAGTGGTATATTTGATCACATGCCCGTGCAATCTCATTTATATTGGGATGACCGCAAGGGCTTTGAAGGTCCGTGTGCTAGAACATGCAAGTAAGATCTATGCAGCTTTTGATGTACTGGAGAAAGATCTGGATACTTTACAAGCAGTTCCACTGCATTTTCGCAAGTACCACGCCTCTGACCCACGGGGCCTCAAAGTAAGAGGCATAGATAGAGTTAGATTGGGGTCTAGGGGCGGTAATATAAAACAAGCCCTACCTCGTAGAGAAACCAGGTGGATAGTAATTCTGGACACCATGGTCCCTTGTGGCTTGAATGAGTCCAATAGTTTTAACTCATTTCTGTAATATGGCTTGAATTTTAAAGCAGGGTATATTACTCTATTTTATTTTTAGGAACTGTTTTTATTATTCTGTCATATAATTTTTCTTTCTATCGAGGTTATTATATCCTGACTCTTTGTTCGGGACAAGGTGGGAGTGGTTTTATGAAGCGGCCATGAGAAGGTGATCTTCGGATACGAAAATGAAGAAATGGAGCCAACAAGTATATGAACATATGTGGACTTGTCTCATAATTAGTTGTTATATATGGGATGGGGTTTTTGGGGGGTTATAGCCCCTCTTTTTTGGAATAGTGTGAGAGGGGAGGACTTATTTATGCTCATTAGTAGGTCACCACTGTGAAGGTGGGGTGGATGATGACCTATTGGCCACCAACTGACCCCATTGGGTAATAGTCCATTAGTGGTATAGGTGGCTATATGGGTAGATTTCTGCCCAGCGGTCACTCTATTGTGGTCTTTAAGGTGGATTTTCCACCTTCCCTCCTCGACTGTATAGTGGGGATGGACCTTATATGATCTAAGTTTAAGACTTGCATTATTACTGGCACTAATGCTCTATGATTAGAGACTGACACTTGATGCACTTTATTTATTATTCACCTTTTATCACTTTTTCGGGTCCTTATGTGGACTCGGTGAATTATGAATTATTTCGTTTTTTTATATATTTATTATAGGGATTTAGTTTGTCACTATTTTAATTGATTTGATATGTAATGTGCATTTATGATTGCACTGGCACTTTAAGATATAAAGGTATATAGAGCATGTGATTGGCACTAATAGATATCTTTATATCCTAAGATTTGTGACACATGCATTATATAATATTTGTGGGATTATATATATTAATATGAATCACTGTTGATTTTCTATGTACTGTCATGGATGTTATTTCATGATTTGAGCACTGTTTTGGATATGTATTAGGTTTAATTTATTATTTTCCAATCTTATTGATCATTGGTCTAATATGGATTATGGTAATATATTGATTTGGTAATTATTGTAGCATACTGTAATCTTCCCCGATATATAGTCCCAGTCGCCCCGCTAGTCCAGGTTCTTCCGCCTATGGGCATCTACATTTGCGGGTCACGTGCGTTCCACCGGGTCGCGGTCCCGCGCATGCGCTGCCCGGCTCCATCCTGACGTGCTCCACTTTCGTCATCACGTTCTGCGCGTGCGCTCTGAGGGATGAAGCTGCGCATCATGGTGGTATCGCGCCCGATTGGTGGGAGCGCATGTGTCCGCAACCCAGGTAATTTACCCACTTAATGATCCCAATATATACCCTGTATCTCTATATGTCTATACTCCTGACAAAGCCGTTGAGGTGAAACGCGCGTCGAGGTCTTGCGCTTGGGGCTCCTTGACCTCTATTGGTCAGATAATGTCTTCAGGTATGTCCCTTGTTAGATGTGTCTATTAAGATACTGCTATGTCACAGTGTTCATATTAGGCCTATGATATATACTGAGGCTGTGAGTTAATCAACTCTTATTTTATTGGTATACACTGTCTTTCATGGTTACTGGGGGCTTATGCTGTGGATCTCATATTGCATGGTGATTATTATTGGGTTAGTAAATAGAGTCATAAAACATATTCCCCTATAGGGGTGTGTGATATGCACTATTACCATAGGTGTTGTGCATATGCTCTTCTAATTAAGAGATTTACTACGAGCTATAGCCTGGCATCCGGAAAGTGCTATTATAGCTTTGCGGAGGTACATGGCTGTCCAGTGAGGTGTTTCCCTTTGCTTCTCTGTATATCCTTTTCCAGCTTGCTTTTTTTTCCCTTCCATATTTTATATACATTACTATAATAAATTCGATATTATTTTTGATAATTAGTTCCACTGGATTTTTTGTTATGACATTGTGTGTTGCCCCAGGTGGAGTGTTGTGCTGTCAGTGGTAGACAGAGAGGTTTTGTAGGTTTATGAATTTTACGTAGTGTACACTAGAGGAAGTCTAGTGGGGAAGCACCACGAGAAAGGGACAAGCAGAAAATAAAAAATACAGACGTCTGGAGATAATTAATGCATTCAGTTAGGCCCCTTTCACACGGGCAAGTATTCCGCGCGGGTGCAATGCGTGATGTGAACGCATTGCACCCTCACTGAATCCTGACCCATTCACTTCTATGGGGCTGTGCACACGAGCTGTGATTTTCACGCATCACTTGTGCGTTGCGTGAAAATCGCAGCATGCTCTATATTGTGCGTTTTCCACGCAACGCAGGCCCCATAGAAGTGAATAGGGCTGTGTGAAAATCGCAAGCATCCGCAAGCAAGTGCGGATGCGGTGCGATTTTCACGCACGGTTGCTAGGAGACGATCGGGATGGAGACTCGATCATTATTATTTTCCCTTATAACATGGTTATAAGGGAAAATAATAGCATTCTGAATACAGAATGCATAGTACAATAGAGCTGGAGGGGTTAAAAAAAAAATAAAAAAAATTAAACTCACCTTAATCCACTTGATCGCGCAGCCCGGCTTCTCTTCTGTCGCGCATGTTCCCGCAACGCACCCGCACCTTTTCCCGCAACGACCATGTGAAAGAGGCCTTAAGGGATTGGAATGTAAAATGGGAAACTCCCATGCAGGAAGTGGTAGAGGTTATGGAAGGTAAACAGGATAAGAAAAAGACAGAGAAAGTGTTAGAAAAGACTGGGATGAAGTATGGAAACTTAAACCCTAGAACGTGGCAGAAGTTTAAGGAGTTAAATGGAGGGTTGATAAAGGATCATGAATGTGAGGAGAATGCTTGGTGTAAAGTTGCAATTCATGTGGAAAATCAGCACTGGGTGTGCAGACATATGAGAGGTAATCTGTATTACGATACCAAGTCCGATCCTCAAGGGAAAAAGAAGGGGGAGCATGGTTTTCCCTCTGCCCCTCCTGCTCCACCACTGCCTTATCCGATGATGGTCGAGGGACCAGCCGGTTGGACATGCCAAGCATGTGACACTCAAAACCCTGACTGAACTGAAATGTGTAAGGTTTGTGGAGCACCAAGACATAGACAACATCATGTAGGACTGTTTCCAGTGACCGTGGGAACAGGTTTTGTCCCACAGCCTCCACCTCTGGCCGATGGTGGTGGGGATGGGGACAATAAGGCTCCTCAGGGACCACCTGCCCAACCCCAGTACACCCAGCAACATACAGTAACATACGCACCATGGAGTCCTAAGGACCAAATAGGGCTTCTGGATAGGATCCCTGACTCACTGACAAGACCAATGCCCGCCCACCGTATGTTACAGCAGATACAAGTCACTTACAGAGCGACATGGGCTGACTTAAATGATTTAATGGCTTTAAAAATGGGAGAGTCTTCTTACAGCCCCCTTAAGGAGCAGTTGCTTAATGAGAGGATGAAGAATGAGCAAAATTTAGCATGAGGCGACTGGGAGAAAGCTGAGGTCTCAGCGACAGAATACTGCAGAATTTTTGAGAGATGGGCAAGGACAACTGAAGTTACAATGGCCAGACAACTGAGGTTACAATGTTCCCTCCTCATGCCAGATAGCATTACCTTTAAGAGATGCACAACTCTGAATCCTGCTACATTGTTACCAACCACAGATTCAGAAATGGGGAGGGAGGTACAGGTCCATTACTTGCAGAGTTAATGGAAACAGAAGATCATGATTGTGAGCATTTCATGCAACAAGAGACCTCTGGATTTTCAAATGTTCATGATCAACCCCTTGATAACCCTTATTTTGAGTATTTTGTAGATGGAAGTAGGTTCATGGGAGAAGATGACCAGTTCCACACTGGATATCCGGTGGTCACACAGCATGAGGTAGTGTTGGCTGAACCACTCCCTCCTCACATGTCAGCACAGGAGGAAGAGCTGAAGGCGCTCTCTGAGCAGGTTTGTACAAAGTTGCATGATTTGTGCTTTGAATAATCCTGGTCAAGTGGTAAAGACTCCAAGCAAGCACACTCCGAGGCCATTTTACCCATTCCAGAGACTGCAGATAGACTATATACAACTGCCTAAGGTACGAGTATATGAGTTTGTTCTCGTGTGTGTTGATCTGTTTTCAGGGTGGCCGGAAGCTTATCCCGTGTCTAAGGCAAATGCAAAGAACACCGCAAAGAAACTGGTCAGTGAACTCATATGCAGGTATGGTGTTCCTGCAGTTATTGAGTCAGATAGAGGTTCCCACTTTACAGGTGAAGTGATGAGAGAGGTTATGCAAGCCTTAGGTCTGACCCAAGTCTTTCATACAGCTTACCATCCCCAAAGCAGCGGCCGTGTCGAGCGACTGAACGTAACAATTAAGTTAAAAATTCAGAAGGCCATGCAAGAAACTCCTGCAGAACTGGTACCTAACCCTTTAAGTGAAGTGACCATTAGAAACAATGGTGCGGATAAGGTGTAAAGTGATTGTGCCAAGTTGGCGGAAATGCATAATGAAAACGGGATCTCATGTGAAATATGTGATGTTGATCCCATGCCTTTACCATTGCAGGTTGTGGTCAGGGGAGAAGCGCCCCCTGGTGGTAAAAATGTAAATCATGATGAAGCTTTATCATCTGCTATTTTTCATGAAGAACTATATGACTTGATCAAGAGATTTGAAGAATTGCATATAAGTAGTGTGGAGCGAAGCACATCTCCAACTCAGTGAGTGGAGAATGTGCAGTCTATCCAGTGTTCTATGTTTAACCCTTTCCCGACTGCAATCTGTATATATACGTGATAGCTGCACATGCCCCGTGCAGCTATCACGTCTATAAACGTCAAGACAGTTCTTTAATCCAAGCGCTCCAAACCGCTTGGATTAAAGCTTCTGCCCCCGCACTGCTGCTGTCACGGACAGCATACAGTTCAGTAATGCCGGCAAGGGACCAATCAGAGTGGCCCCTTGCCGACAATCGATCCGATTGGTTAGTCTGTGCAGACTAACCAATCGGATCGCGGCAGTGGAAAAAATGCCGGTTTCAGGCTCTGATCTGCGCTCTGCAGATCACAGCCTGAAATCAGGTAGTGTCTCTGTGGCCCCCAATCTGTGCCCCCTTCCTGTGCCCCCCGATCTGTGCTCCTCCAACACCCCCCTGTGCGCGCCTGCCCCTGATGAAGTAGTTTCCCCGCCCGATCCATATTTATGTAGTCCCTCCCTGATGCGGTCCACCCCATGCTGTCTCCCCGCCCCTCCTGCCCTAGCCTCCCTCACCCTCAAGGTTAGCCGCCGTACCCCAATACAACCCCCCCATTCCAGCGCTGCCCCCGATCCTGTGCCCCCGCTGTGTGTGATGGCGGCGGCTCCATTCCTGAGCCGCCGCCATCAGCAGCGAGTGTCAGCTCTATGCTGACACTCTGCTGTAACCCCATAGATGCTGCGGTTGCAGCATCCATGGGGTTAATAGAGGGAGGGAGCTCCCTCTCTGAACCATCGGGGCTGCAGCGCTGATAGCAGCGCCCGATGGTTGCCATGGCAACCGGACGCTTTGCAAAGGCGTCCGGTTGCCATGGCAAAGGCATCCGGTGCTGCCACCTACAGGGCATCTAATAGTATTATACTTTGCAATGCAAGAGCATTGCAAAGTATAGTACAGCCATCAGCCCCATTGGATCTTCATGATCCAGGAGGGACTTGATAAAAAAGGAAAGTGAAAATAATAAAAATGAAAAATAAATAAATAAAAATGTAAGATAAAAAAAGAAATTGCCTTTTCCTATAAAAAAAATAAAAAAATAAAATACACATATTAGGTGTCACCGCGTCCGTAACGACCGTCTCTATAAATATATCACATGATAGACCCAGTCCGATAAACACTATTAAAAAAAAAAAAAAAAAAAAACTGTGCCAAAAAAAGCTATTTTTGTCACCTTACATCACAAATAGTGCAACAGCAAGCGATAAAAAAGGCTTATGACCCCCAAAATAGTACCAATTAAACCGTCACCTCATCCCGCAAAACATGATACCCTATTTAAGACAATCGCCCAAAAAATATAAAAGCTATGGCTCTCAGACTATGGAGACACTAAAACATAATTTTTTTGGTTTCAGAAATGCTATTATTGTGTAAAACTTAAATAAATAAGAAAAAGTATACATATTAGGTATTGCCACGTCCGTAACGATCTTCTCTATAAAACTATCACATGACCTAACTCCTCAGATGAACGCTGTAAAAATAAATAAATGAAAGCTGTTCCAAAACAGCCAATTTTTTGGTCACCTTGCCATATAAAGTGTAATAATGAATGATCAAAAAATCCTATGTACCCAAAAATGGTACCAATTAAAACCTCAACACTTTCTGCAAAAAACGAGCCCCTGCACAAGACGATCGGCAGAAAAATAAAAAACATATGGCGTTCAGAAAACCAATCCAGCAAAATCTGCCTTCCAAAAACCGTATGGCATTCCTTTCCTTCTGCGCCCTGCCGTGTGCCCGTACAGCAGTTTACGACCACATGTGGGGTGTTTCTGTAAACCGCGGAATCAGGGTAATAAATAGTGAGTTTTGTTTGGCTGTTAACCCTCAATGTGTTAAATAAAAAAATGCAATAAAATGGAAAATCTGCCAAAAATGTGAAATTTAGAAATTTCATCTCCATTTTCCTTTAATTCTTGTGGAACACCTAAAGGGTTAAAAAAGTTTGTAAAATCAGTTTTGAGTAACTTGAGGGGTGTAGTTTCTGCAATGGGGTCATTTATGGGGGTATCCACTATGTAGGCCCCACAAAGTGACTTCAGACCTGAACTGGTCCTTATAAAGTGGGTTTTGGAAATTTTCTTAAAAATTTTAAGAATTGCTTCTAAACTTCTAAGCCTTCTAACGTCCTAAAAAAATAAAATGACATTTCCAAAATGATGCCAACATAAAGTAGACATATGGGAAATGTTAAGTAATAAATATTTTATTAGGTATCACTTTCTGTTTTAGAAGCAGAGAAATTGAAATTTGTAAAATTGTGAATTTTTCAAAATTTTGGGTACATTTTGGATTTTTTCATAAATAAAGGTGAAATATATTGACTCAAATATATGACTATCATGAAGTACAATATGTCACGAGAAAACAATCTCAGAATGGTTTGGATAAGTAAAAGTGTTCCAAAGCTATTACCACATAAAGTGACGCATGTCAGATTTGTAAATTTTGACCTGGACATTAAGGCATCAATGACCCTTGGTCATGAAAGGGTTAATAAGGAAATGTCCCAGGTGGGGATTAGCTCATCGGTGCCCCTAGAGGTCAGGATTAATAATGACACGAGCAGTAAATGTGACGTATATGTTGTGACCATGCCTTGTAAAAAATAAAAAATAACTTTTATTCAGATACTTTTAAAAAATTATCACTCGGGTAAGGTAATAGATTGGAGCGCAAGACAGGGTTCAATAGCCTGGTCACTTTTCTTGTAGTTGAGGCGAGGGTCAGATAAAGCTGGCGGTTTCACGAATCAATTCTAGCCTGTAGCTGCTTTCCCTACAATTCCTAATCTCAGGTAGGGGAGTCTAGCGTGGCTGTATGTCAGAGCACTCGCCCTGAAAAGATTGCTTCTGCTTCTACGCGTTTCGCCTAATGAATAGGTCTCTTCAGGAAGCGATGTGTGTAGTCTCAGCAAGTAGATTAAGGCAGTGGCAATATTGTAGCAAAATTACCTTCCTTATAAAGGTGTAGAACCTCCCCTTCCCTGTGCGTCAGCATGAGTTGGCGGGTGGGGGTGGATCTAGGAGTAACTTCTATCCCTGCGATCTCGCTACCCGCTCCTGCCGCAGGGGGGCGGGTCTGTTGTCATGGGGACCTTCCGACGTGTCCCTGGCTGGCATCCCCGCTGTCAGATTCGCCTCTGATCAGATCATCAGAGAGGTTCTGTGTAATGGGTGGCGAGGGCATGTTTTCAAAGGCAGATACTGCACAGGATCGCTCACACCGGTTCTGTTACATTACATATCATGGCAACTTGATCATGTTGAATAGACCGATCATAGGTCAGCCCAGTTACATATACAAAATGCAGCGGCATCATTACAGGAATGAGGTCCATATACTAGTCGAAGACCCCATGATTTTTAGGCAAGAAAATTGTTGTTGTGGGGAGGGGCGGGGATTATAATATCATATGATGTTAATAGTGGTATACCATATATTCACTGATCCCAGATGTATAGATCAACTTATAAAAATGGCTTGAAAGATAACATTTCATTCAGTCCCTTTGGTGCAGTGGACTGCATCATGAAAATCCATTTAGTCTCCCTTCTTAAGATCCTATTATTCCAGTCACCCCCTCTCCGCATTTGTGGGATATGTTCAATTCCCATAAATTTGATATAGTTCATGTCCCCTCAATGTACCATATTTATGTTTCTTGAAACGGATGTATATTTTTTGTTGACAATATCATTATAATGGTCTTGGATGCGTCGTCTTAATTCCCCATTTGTTTTCCCAATGTAGACCACTCCTGTTGTCTGACAATTGATGAAGTCGTTGATTTTGTATACTGTATTTGTTTTTGAGCATGTAAATTCTTTTGTTACCCTCATTTGACTAGTCTACAGGCCACACATTTTCCGCACTTGAACATGCCTTTTGGGCATCGTGTTAGCCATCCTCCTTCTCTTGCTGGAGGTTGATAATGGCTGTGGATTAATCTATCCCCCAGCCTTCATTCTTTCCTGTACGTGATTTGACGGTAAGGTCTAATCACGTCCCGAAGATCTGGGTCATAACATAGTATGTCCCAGTGTTTTGTTATGATCTGTCTAACAGGTTCATGTGCATTGTCAAACATACCGATGATTCTTATCGGTTGTTTCTTTGTGTGCTCAGAGAGTAACAAAAGAATCCGGGACCATTATAATGATATTGTCCATACATCTGGGATCAGTAAATATATGGTATACCACTGTTAACATCTTTATGATATTATGATCCCCGCCCACAACAACAATTTTCTTGCCTAAAAATGATGGGGTCTTCGACTAGTATATGGACCTCATTCCTGTAATGATGCCGCTGCATTTTGTATATGTAACAGGGCTGACCTATGATCGGTCTATTCAACATGATCAAGTTGCTATGATATGTAATGTAACAGAACCTATCTGAGCGATCCTGTGCAGTATATGTCTTTCAAAACATGCCCTCGCCACCCATTACACAGAACTGCTCTGACGATCTGACCAGAGGCGAATCTGACAGCGGGGGTCCCCATGACAACAGACCCGCCTCCCTGAGTGTCACATCCGCTCTGCGGCAGGAGCAGAGAGCGAGATCGCAGGGAGAGAAATTACTACCAGATCCACCCCCGCCCGCCCGCCCACTCACTCACTCATGCTGACGCACAGGAAAGGGGAGATTCTACACCTTTATAAGGAAGGTAATTTCGCTACAACATTGTCACTGCCTTAATCTACTTGCTGAGACTACACACATCGCTTCCTGAAGAGACCTATTAATTAGGCCAAACGCATAGAGGAGAAGCAATCCAGCAATAGCAATTTAGCATAAACAGGGAAATGCATACCAGGTCCAAGGTATCCTGAGGCTGGGGGTCGCTCTTTTCAGGGCGAGTGCTCTGACATACAGCCACGCTAGACTCCCCTACCTGAGATTAGGAATTGTAGGGAAAGCAGCTACAGGCTAGAATTGATTCGTGAGAAACCGCCAGCTTTACCTGACCCTCGCCTCAACCACAATAAAGTGACCAGCCTATTGAACCCTGTCTTGAGCTCCAATCTATTACCTTACCCAAGTGATCATTTTTTTAAAGTATCTGAATAAAAGTTATTTTTTATTTTTTACAAGGCACACTCAGTCCATTATAAATAAATTACAAGCTCCTGAGTGCAGATGGCAGTGCTAAAAAGATATTGCACCACCTCTATTAGTATGTGTTGTGACCAATAGCAACTCAGAGAGTGTCAAGGTACTGTGAAACTAAGGTGGTTACTAGTAGCGAACAGACGACAGTTATACCTGCTAAGATGAGAATTAATTGGGGAGACGTAAGCCTAGTGTCTGAGACCCATACCCAGGCAGTGATAGATGACATGACATGTCAGTACAGCTGCAGTCAGGAGGATGATTTCTCTCTCTCCACACGGTCCCTAGATACGATAGAGAAGGGACTAGTTGTCTTCACAGAGCAACTGAAGAAGGGGTCAAAGGAGGAGATCCAGAAAGAGATGAGTGAATTGAATGGTCTACTGCCTGATGTCCAGAAGAGTAAAGACTCCAGAAAAACACAAAGGACTACAGTAGACATCGACAAAGGGCTTCAAGAGTCCCTGAGTGGAACTCCCATAGGGTTGCCAAAAGAGAACGTGGGTACTCCCGTGTCTGCTACTGTTCAAGAGAAGGAGAATAAGGCTATCTCTCTGGCAGGGGCCCTTGAGAAAGCACCTAGGGAGCAAAGTAACGGTGAAAGACTGGAAAAACACCTTAGAGCAGAATTGGAAGATACTATAAGCTCAAAGGATGACATCGTGAAGAACGTACAAAAGTTAGAAAAAATACAAACCAAGACCTGTTAAGAATAGGTCTGGAAACAGTGACTTTGCGGTGCCAGCCAAAGCAGAAAAGATGGAAGAGGTCTCTGCTGACCAAGTTGATGAGGGCTGTGAAAGCCAAAAGACTCATGGTAGAGTGTAGCCTGGGCCTGAAATATGTCCCATCCGCCTACAAGCCCTTCCAAGAAGCCAGCAGCTCGCTGGGGAAGAAATACGAGAAGGTGGACGACCAGTATGCGGTTCCTGTCTACTACGATGGGCTGGCTCTCCTGAATCCCGCCCGAAAGGAGAACAATAACCTGGGTGAGCCTATGGAGAAAATACCAGAAGACTAGGAGTCTGGTGAAGTCCCCGGTGCCTCCTACCTCAGTGAGGAAGAGGAGGAGGAATTAAGAGGGCAAGTATATAAAGCCCTGCCCAAGAAGAATGAAAAGGCTAACAAAAAGAATGGAAACTCAAAAAAGACAAAGGCCGAAGAAGTTAAGGCCGGTGTGTTGGAGGACATGAAGTCCCCAGGTGCTGCAGAGACTAAACTTACGACTAAAGGAGAGGTTGCTGAAGTGAGAAAAGCCACTGGAGATGCAGAAGACTCTGAAACTGCCCCCAAACCCGAAGAAACCCTTGCTGAAAAGAAGGAAAAAGTGGCCCAGATGTGTGGAAAAGGGGCTCAGAAACCTTAGCTGGGTGGGATGGCTAAAATCCAGAGTGCAGTAGGCTCAGCAGCATGTATCTTGCTGATACAATGTTGTTTATGGTATGTTCTGGGCTGGATTTTAGTTGGATTGGTGAATAGGACTGGTAGTGGGATCTTCCAATCCACACCCTTTCAGGACGGGTGTTCCCTTGGTCCAGAGAGGATCGCAGGTGAGGTCTGCGATAATCAGGCTGGGATAAAGCACCTCCCAGGGTGTCAGTCTAGGTGAGTGTCTTATCTGGGACCAGAGACCTGCAGAGGTTTAGAGTGGTCTCAGCCGGGTAGGCTGAGCGACCACGAGGCTAAGTGACAGCCTGTAATTTGAGGGACGCATGCGGTACAAGGGTCACAAAGCCAGAGTCGGGAGGACTGCTGGGCCATAATCCCCCAAAGGGACTCGCATTTGTACAGCCTAGAGGCTGGAGTACTGTTTGGCTGGGAAAGCCGGGCCTGATGCCTGGTATGAATTGTAACCTGTGGTTTAGTCAGGGCTTTAGTTAATGTGTTCTGGTGCTTGTGTCACAATAAAGCACAGTTTTGATATGAAAAATACGTGGTCTGAGAAGAAGTCTGTAAGCGTGACCTCAGAAAGAGAGCTAACCCTCACAGCCCTTATGCCTTCAATGACCACAAAGCTAGATAAAAATACATATAAACACACACATACATGCTGCATGCCTGCCATTCCCTGGAACATACTGCACAGAATTCATTTACATCTTGCACCATGTTTTCCACATGCCACTTATACACAGGACTCATGCCATGCACATGCCTTTCACAGATAGGATACATGCTACATACACGTTAGATTAGCAGTCCTCTCCACTTCACTTTTTTTGGCTTCTGGCCACTCGCTATGCAGCATGACTCCATTCAAATTAATTGAATTGTTCTATAGGTCCCTGACATCAGGTGGCAGGGACAACCACTGTGTCAGAAAAAGTTTTAAGGGAATGCAATGCTAAATCAGTGGTGTGTTTTCTTCATGATCACTATTGCCGGGGGTCCCAGAAATACTTTAGAAAAGCACATAAATAGACACTCTCTATATTTATGGAGTCCTGATCTGACGTCTGATACTTGGGGGAAACTAAGATGTCTTTTTGTTAAAGACGTGGTTAAAAGAAATCATTATTCTGCTCTGAAAGGAGAAGATGAGGAAAGAGAATATCTACATCAGAGGAGACATCACTGAATGTATAAGGTATGTGGTGCTGTATTACCCTGTATGTTTTGTGGTGCTTTTTGTAATGTTTTCCAGGTATGTCTTTAAAAGTAGGGCTGGGGGAATGGGTTAGGTTGATAATTTGGCATGGAGGGGAGCGTTTCAATTTTTACCTAAGGCAGCAGAAAGGCTAGGTGCACCCCTATCTCTTGCCACAAAGCACTGAGGTTTTTACTATACTAAATAGGTGAAGCTCTATATACACATATATAACATGTATAAACACATGTATAACACAAGTATAAACACTTGTTTTCCTTCAATAAAAGAGGTCCACCATAGTCTTCCTCTGTGTGGCTGTGTACCCAAAATGTAGTTAAAAATTAGTTTTAATTAGACCAGGCTTATTTACTGCCATTAACCCATGTTGAATAATAATGTCACTTAGGCATGTTTCACACTTGTGTGAAACAGATTCAACAAGCTGTTCCGGCCGGGAACAGCCTGTCCGATCCGTCCTTGCTGCGTCAGATTCCATCAGGTCCCTTTTACTATAATAGGGGCTAGGGGAGATCCAGTCACAACCTGGCAAATATGCTGAGGAGCGGCCGGACAAAAACTGCTTTGTGCTATACACAAAAAACAGCACAAAGGACTGTAAGGGGCCATTGACTTCTATAAGTACTGTATTTCTCTGGACAGCTCGGAGGTTATATGGATCCAATATATGGTTGTGCATGAGCCCTTGAACTGAAGCTTTAAAGCAAGGTGAAGTAAGCTAACCACAACAGTCCGTGATAAGAAGAAAGTCTGGAAGAAAACTGCTTTAGAGTTTGTGGCTGTAAACGTTTTCCATTACAACATGGGCTAGACTGGTGTCCTAGTAAACAAAGAACTTGTCCATTTCTTGGGTTGTCCATTTATTGTGTAAGACTATGTTATGCACAAAACCAATCAGCCGACACATAATCCTTAGAATGTTCTTAATTTATTTCTTGACTGTTAAGGTTCATTGAAGAGCTTCTAACGTCAAAAGGTTGGTGACGTTAAAGATCAAAGATGTATTGGGCTGACATTTTGGTTACGTTCGTTTCAACCTAGCAACTTTTGTCTTTAAATAGCTGGGGCCTTCTGCAGGTGAAGATCACAGGGAAGGTCGTCTGGCAATGTGATGCTCTTACAACCAATGGAATGTCATTCTCATGTTAGTTACTTTAGGTTTCTGCAGGAGCTCCCTGTAATGGTAGGAAAAAGTTGTAGAATTATTGAATGGCATGGTCACTTTTGAACACCATTTGCAGTTTACATCTATAATGAATATTGTATATGTGTATAGATTCGATGTCTCATGCATATCTCACCTATGATACCTGACTTATAAAATAATGAAATACAATTATTTTCATGATGCTTTGCTTCCACATCCTGTCTGTGATGAACAAAAGTTTTCTCATGAAATTTTGCAATATGTTAAAAAAGAAACTTCTATTGGATAGAGTCCAATGCAACTATGACACAGAAATACATCATCTAATACACTATCAGCACCATGAATAATATTGCAGATGATTTCTGTCTTTTTTTCATGTAAATTGGGCTGATAACTGGCTAAACACATTTAAAAATTGAGTACAATAGCTAAATATTGATGTGCAAAGCAAGCAGAGCTTCACTGGATGGAAATGGCGACACTACATTGACCCTGTCCTGTCCCTAAAACTTCTCTCTCTATCAATTTAATCCAAATACCTATTATCATCTCTAAAATTATCCCTGTTTGACCCTAAACTATCAGTATTTTGTGTCTGAATAAGCTTTCTTTGTGCTCTCTCTCTCTGTCAGATGTCCTGTGACATCAATGTACAAGCTCAGATTGGCTTTCCTGCTTAGGATCTTATATAGTGTCTATGACACGTCAGTGTCATCTCTCCCAATTGGCTGAGGCTGACTGCAATGAGTTATTTGCAAGCCCACTGACCAGAGCACCATCCAGGGTTATGTGATTCTCTGTCTTCATCTTCTTTGCTATGCTGTCTTCTGATCTGTAAATTGTTGGATGTTTGAGTGATTCCTCCTAATCAAATCGCAAAAGTTTCAAATTTGATTAAATATGGAGTTTTGGGAAGTTCAAGATAAGTTTGATTTGTTTAGAATCAATTCACTGATCTCAGAGCATATCATTTTGTCCCATAAGTACTAATTACCTGTGCCCCCACGATGGAGCACATTAGAGCCATCTAGACTTTTCTCTTAGCCATAGTATCCCATGAGTGCCAACTATACAGTGTCACATGAGTGCCAGTCACAGAGTCCCATGAATAGAAACCATGGTGTCCTCATGACCCCAAAGACTTCTGTGTCATTTATAACATCCACCAATCTGCTCTGATGCAGCTATCCTTTCCCAAAAGACAGGAAATTACATATAAGCCTCCAGACAGTGATCATATGGAACTTCCTGCCTCAATGCTGACCACTATTTTCTGACAGAAATTTGCAGCTGCCTTTTGATCACATCTTTCTGTAGGATTGGCAGTAGTGCCAACTGCTTTCTTATATGTCCCATTACTGTATACATTATATTGTGTTCCATTATTTTTGCATCATTTCAAATATTTAGTAAGATATAAACTGCATCTATATTTATAAGGAAATCATTTATCAAATGGAATGCAAAAAAAGTGGTTTAAGGCCTCATGCACATGACCGTTGTGTGCATCCGTGTCCGTTGTTCCGTTTTCCGTGATTTTCTGCGGACCCATTGACTTTCAATGGGTCCGTTGAAAACTCGGAAAATGCACCGTTGTTCATCCACGTCCGTGATCCGTGTTTCCTGTCCGTCAAAAAAATATGACCTGTCCTATTTTTTTTGACGGACAACGGTTCACGGACCCATTCAAGTCAATGGGTCCGTGAAAAAACACGGATGCACACAAGATTGTCATCCGCGTCCGTGATCCGTGTCCGTGGCTACTTTTACACAGACGGATCCGCAGATCCGTCTGCATAAAAGCTTTTTCAGATCTGAGTTTTCACCTGAGGGGTTAATTGTGCGGATCACAGCCCCCTGTAAGAGATCGGGTGCTGCCAGGCAGCAGGGGGCAGTCATGTACACAGTTCTTAGTATATTCTAACTTGAAGCGTCCTCATCACTATGGGAACGCCTCTGTGTTAGAATATACTGTCGGATCTGAGTTTTCACGATATAACTAAAATCCGATGGTATATTTTAACATAGAGGCGTTCCCATGGTGATGGGGACGCTTCAAGTTAAAATATACCATCGGATTGGAGAAAACTCTGATCCGATGGTATAATAGGGACTCCTGACTTTACATTGAAAGTCAATGGGGGACGGATCAATTTGCAATTGCACCCTATTGTGTCAATGTCAAATGGATCCGTCCCCATTGACTTGCATTGTAAGTCTGGACGGATCCGTTTGGCTTCGCACGGCCAGGCGGACACCAAAACGACTTTTTTTTTTACTTTCCTTCATGTCCGTGGATCCTCCAAAAATCAAGGAAGACCCACGGAAGAAAAAACGGACACAGATCAGGGAACTACGGAACCCGTTTTTGCGGACCGCAAAAAAAAAAACAGTCGTGTGCATGAGGCCTAAGTTGCATTAAAAAATGAAGTGGTATAAGTTGGTTTAGTGTATCAATCTGTGTGTGCGCCATTTTGACAAACTTGCACAATTTGCACCAAAGGAAATGTTAAAATTCGATTGATAAGCATACATATTTTCTTGATCAAATTAAATCCCCAGTGTCAACCACACAGTACTTGCATCTTCATTATGAAAGTTTAGGGGCACAAACTTTTTTCTTATAAAACATCTTGTGTCATTGAGGCCAATTGAACTCTTGTCACACTTTTTGCTGTTGGCAGCAAATTCCTGAACAACTACTAAAACAATTTATATATATGCCTAGGGTGGGTACAGCGGAAGATCAGTGGTTATTAAAATCATGAGCAATCTGATCTGGCCAGGAAGAATGAAGGGTGTCTCTGTGTACTCACTGCTGTAATCTGGTGTTATAGCAAGACTTTATCAACTAACATACACACTATGAAAGCATTGACAAGTCATAAAAAATAACCGTAGCCAATATCCACTGATATGTAGATGTTCTAGGTATGAATAGTAATGGAACTATATGTTCGAGGTTTTTCCCTCATGTTAATAATAATTAGACCAAACTCATACATTGTGATTCATAGTGACTTTTTTTATTTGGCATGACTAGAACGAATGAATCACTTTAAATCCATCATAGGTGTAACGGGGCGCCGAAGGTGCACTCGGTCTCCCATCAGCCGCAGACCTGCTGCTTAGCTTCAGGAGCAAGGATCTGTGTTCGGCCTTGTTCCCAGGGCGGCTTTGCTAGCTGGGAGGCTCCCTGCTCTTAGTTCTGCCTTGAGCGCTGAGCTAATCACTCGGTGCTCGACTTGTCTGTCTGTCTGTCGGTCATGTGACGCTGTCCACGTCACATGACCCTCACTCCCCACTATAAATACAGGCAACCTGCTGGCTACAGGTTGCCTGTGATACTGGTCCATTGGTGCTTCCTTGTTCCTTGGTTCTAGTCTGCGGCTGCATGTTCTGTTTGATCTCCTGACCTTGTGACCTCGGCTCGTTCTTTGACCTCGACTTCATCTCATCCTTTGTACGTATTGCTCTCCTGGATTGATCTCGGCTTTGACTGTTGACTTTACATTTGCCCGCTCCATTTGTACTCCCGCTTCTCCTGGTTCTGACCCTTGGCTTGTTGACCTTCCGTATCTTTCCTCTGTGCACTTACGTAGGTAAGGGACCGTCGCCCAGTTACGCCCCGTCGCCTAGGGCGGGTAGTGTAAGTAGGCAGGGACAGGGGTTGAGGGTGGAGTCAGCGTGCACCCTCTTTCCTTCCTCTCTGTTCCCTGACAATAGGAGTGGTTTTTTTTGTAATTATCCTTTCTCTTCCAGGTAAAACTTAGTATTAACCACAAGATAGCCTGATAAATTTCTCCATGGGGAGTTGATTGAAGCAAACCAGGTCTCACTGCGGCTTCTCTCTGCTATATCACTATTGTTAACATTCAGCAAGGGGGTGTCTGCCATAAGAAGTGTTGTAGTTAGGTGGTATCAAGATACTTGTCTAGGATAGGAAAGGAGGATCTGATTTCTTTTTCCAAAAACACAGGGACATCTGTCCATCGGTTGTATCTATTATTGAAGTTTATTCCCATTTAAGAAAATGGGGGAAAACTGAAATACCAAAGCCTTTTTGGAAAAAATAAATAAATAAAGGGGGTCATTTGTCTAACTGGCCAGTTCCACTTTACTCCAGTTTGATAAATGTGCCCCAAAGATCCTTCTTTCTAATCTTGGACTACCACTTTCAAGGGGTTGTTCAACCCTTAACTCAAAATTAATTGAGGGCTGGAATTTGTTTAAAATAAATAAAAATGGCACCCCATTCCAAGCAGCTCAGTTACAGTACCACTGGTCCTGCGCCGCTGCTTCCTTGCCATTCACTGGCCTTAGCACTCATATGCTGCTTTGGGACACATCGCCAGTGAAGCCTTTTGAATAGTTGCAGTGATGCATGCGACAACGGATGGGATGTCACATTTGTGGTCCACAGGGGACCTGAAGCAGTGGATATGTGCAGCTTTGGACTAAAGTCCCTTGGGCACACCAGAGAACATTATTCAGAGGGTCCAGTTCTGTGTATGTCACCTCATTTTCAGCTATATAACTAACAGCATTGCCTCACAGAAGATTGCAAACACATTCCAAACAGCTGCAGAGCTGGGCGGGTTTGGTGTTCCAAGTGCCCATTTCCAGCTTTCAGACAATATCAGACTTTCAGCATTATATCCATTACATCTGAAGATACAGCTGTTAGAATTCAAGTCAGGAGTGAAATCAGTGAAACCTGCATTCTCCGCAATTCCAATTTCTAACAGCTACATATTCCGATGTAATGCCGTTATACCCATATCTCTAGCTGCTACCAATCCCAATATGTGAGCAGCTAAAGCAGCCCTCCTCTACTTAAGTCTAAGTTTTCTCTGGGCACTTAGAACAACAAACCTCGTACAGCCAGACACTTGGGAGCTGTCTGTGTGGCAATGCTGTTATATTGGCGAACATGATGTAACAGATTCCCCTTAAGGACCCTGTTTTATTAGGGCTCCATTTTTGGCAGAACTTGGACCCACCGAAGGATTCTCTAGTGGGACAGTCAACACTGAAACGGAGCTGCATGGAAGAGGAGAGGTCTTTTTTCTTTATTGTAATTTATATACAATAGTGATCCTTGCCACTTTTAACAGTGATCTATGCTTAAGAGCTAAAAGTGAGATTAGACCTGGATTATGTCTCATTTACTCTGTGCGACTTTTGCAAAAGATGCAAAAAAGTCACAACCCACACCAGGCAACCCCTTGGTCTACTTTTACATCTAAAGGTGTAAACCACATTACACTCACTTCAGATATATTATTGCTGTGTGCCATTTCATAAATTTGGTGCAATCACACAATGCAAAACCAGACTTAAAAGTGACATGAAAACGATCTCCAATGATAAATTACCCCTAAGAGTTTTAGACACTGCTTGTCCGCCAAGGGGCATGACTTGAGTATCACTTATCAGAAATGGACATGGCATAAAAAGCACCAATGTGCGCAAAAATGTCGTCACTAAATTCTTTCATAAAGTTTCATAAAAATGTGCCAAATTTATAATCCAGCATCAGCCACTGTAATAAAAAAATCAGGCTCACATCTTTACAGGGTACTCTCCTGTACTTTAAATAAGAAGAATTATCTATTATCGGTGCTACTATAGTGTGCGGTGTACCTCCGCATCCTACAGTAAAGTGGCTCATTGCATTATCTCCATAGGTTCTCTGGTCTTTGGGCTAGCATGTGTTTTACCTTTGGGCCAGAAGGCACCTACACCTCCTTTTACAGCCTCCATTCTGCACCCTCACACCAGAATCTGCACAGGCCAGATTGCACTCACAGTGCGAAGAGAAACCCTAGCCTGCATCCTCCATCTTGGTCCTCACTAGTCTTCACCAGCCTTCCTTCTCTGGAGTCCCTGGTGAACACATATGCCATCCAATTACAGCCTAAACAACTCTTTGCTGATGAGTCTGAATGGGTATTGTCCAACCCCCACAGCTCCACTGAAAGACTGGACCAGAACCACCAAACTGCCGCAATAGAATCGGGCCTGCCCTCTCCACCTTAGGACTTGCTACCAGGTGCTGCCTCTTATGTCCTCAGCCATAACTGATGAAAAGGTAAAGACTAGGGATGAGTGAATCGACTTCGGATGAAACATCCAAAGTCTATGTGCATAAAACTTTGTTTCAATACTGTACGGAGCGAGCACTCCGTACAGTATTAGAATGTATTGGCTCGCGAGACTTCGCATAATAACTTCAGAAATTTTGGTTCCAATTCTAATACTAATACTGTACAGAGCACTCGCTCCGTACAGTATTGAAACAAAGTTTTATGCAAATCGACTTCGGATGTTTCATCCGAAGTCGATTTGCTCATCTCTAGTAAAGACCACAACCCCCACGGAGATACTAGGATGACTGCTCTCCCTGATGCAGGAGTCAATGGGAAACATGCAGCGTTAGACCACATGCTGCAGTAATACCCTATGATCATAGCCTTGCAAATACTTTTGATTGAGTAGAGGTTACTTAGTATAGGACCCAGTGGCATAAATACAGAAGTAAGGGCCCCATAGCAAGGATAAAACCAGGCCGCCCACACAGGACAGAATGGTTTCTGCCTAAACCCTTTTTAATGACACTTGGGACATATTTCCACTGCCTCATTTGCTAAAAGTTGTTCCTTTAGAGGGTGGAGTCCTCACCAAGTTTTTACCTCCAGTAGAAGAGGAGATAATCCCAACTAAGACTGGGCCCCCTCTTGCCTTAGGCCCCATAGCAGTCACATGGTCTGCCGCTATGGTAGTTACACCCCTGATAGGACCCTAGTAAACATTACATTGGAGCATATTTAAAGTAAGCCACAGAAAACATTGTTACAGGACAGCAGATCCCCCCTTTGTAAGAACTCTAATCAAAATGGATTGTGGTTATGAATGGGTTCAACAGCCAAAATTAGACAGTTGTAAGTTCTTTCCCATTTTTTATAGATTTACACACTCCAAATAGATACTGATGGGTTACTTGACTTCCTATGAAACTGTTCAAAGCGTGTGCTTGATTAAACTAAATGGTTTGTGAGCCTTTATAAAGAAAAAGGACTGATGTGAATGGTGACATTCTCTGTTGTACTGGATCAGTATTTACCAGGACCTCGAGGCGCACCGTGGAACCACAATTTGAATATTAGCCCTCAGGAGAAATGTTAAGATATAAAGCAACTAGTAAGCACATTTGAATTTCATATGACACATTTATAACTTTGTCTGTGGTAGATTAGACAGTTCAGCATTACTGTTTTGTCTACTACCAGATCTCCTTACAGGAGAAAATGTCATGTACACTCCTTTGCCAAGTAAACGTTCCCTCCCCACCTTGTACCTTTTACATATTGACATACTTTGTTACTCATCCTCATCAACGAATGGCCCAGACAGATATTCAGTGACAGTGGGGATGATTCATACTCCGGAGCGTGAATTAGGGAGGAGGAAAGCGTGCACAGAACAGATGTTATGTCAGAGCTTGTTTAACAAGCTAATAAAAACCACTCAGTTCTTAGATTAAAAGCTGAAGTGAGTTCACATCCACATTATACACTGCTCAAAAAAATAAAGGGAACACTTAAACAACAAAATGTAACTCCAAGTCAATCACACTTCTGTGAAATTAAACTGTCCACTTAGGAAGCAACACTGAGTGACAATCAATTTCACATGCTGTTGTGCAAATGGGATAGACAACAGGTGGAAATTATAGGCAATTAGCAAGACACCCCCAATAAAGGAGTGGTTCTGCAGGTGGTGACCACAGACCAGTTCTCAGTTCCTATGCTTCCTGGCTGATGTTTTGGTCACTTTTGAATGCTGGCGGTGCTTTCACTCTAGTGGTAGCATGAGACGGAGTCTACAACCCACACAAGTGGCTCAGGTAGTGCAGCTTATACAGGATGGCACATCAATGTGAGCTGTGGCAAGAAGGTTTGCTGTGTCTGTCAGCGTAGTGTCCAGAGCATGGAGGCGCTACCAGGAGACAGGCCAGTACATCAGGAGACGTGGAGGAGGCCGTAGGAGGGCAACAACCCAGCAGCAGGACCGCTACCTCCGCCTTTGTGCAAGGAGGAGCAGGAGGAGCACTGCCAGAGCCCTGCAAAATGACCTCCAGCAGGCCACAAATGTGCATGTACGTATAAAGGCAAGTTGTTTACTGTGTAAACAAAAGAGAGAGGGCGCACCATAGGGTAAAAACGTTTGGAAATTCAGATTAAATCCCAATTTGGGAGGCTCACCTTGCAGGGTTGCGCAATTATAGGCACAACGCTAATGTAGGCATGTGGGAGATGATTTAATCCCCAATATGAAGGTTGGTATGCAGCCACTGATGTAGATGTCCTCGGATAAGCGTGCCTAGGCCCACACGGAGGATTAAAATGACAGGAAGAAAAGGAACATCTCTCGGCGCAAGGAACCAACCAGAGGTTGATTCACCGTCTACCTCTGGTTGGTTCCTTGCGCCGAGAGATGTTCCTTTTCTTCCTGACAAATGTGCATGTGTCTGCTCAAACGGTCAGAAACAGACTCCATGAGGGTGATATGAGGGCCCGACGTCCACAGGTGGGGATTGTGCTTACAGCCCAACACCGTGCAGGACGTTTGGCATTTTCCAGAGAACACCAAGATTGGAAAATTCGCCACTGGCTCCCTGTGCTCTTCACAGATGAAAGCAGGTTCACACTGAGCACATGTGACAGAGTCTTGAGACGCCGTAGAGAACGTTCTGTTGCCTGCAACATCCTCCAGCATGACCGGTTTGGCATTGTGTCAGTAATGGTGTGGGGTGGCATTTCTTTGGAGGGCCGCACAGCCCTCCATGTGCTCGCCAGAGGTAGACTGACTGCCATTAGGTACCGAGAGGAGATCCTCAGACCTCTTGTGAGACCATATGCTGGTGCGGTTGGCCCTGGGTTCCTCCTAATGCAAGACAATGCTAGACCTCATGTGGCTGGAGTATGTCAGCAGTTCCTGCAAGACGAAGGCATTGATGCTATGGACTGGCCCGCCCGTTCCCCAGACCTGAATCCAATTGAGCACATCTGGGACATCATGTCTCGCTCTATCCACCAACGTCACGTTGCACCACACACTGTCCAGGAGTTGGCAGATGCTTTAGTCCAGGTCTTGGAGGAGATCCCTCAGGAGACCGTCCGCCACCTCATCAGGAGCATGCACAGGTGTTGTAGGGAGGTCATACAGGCACGTGGAGGCCACACACACTACTGAGCCTCATTTTGACTTGTTTTAAGGACATTACATCAAAGTTGGATCAGCCTGTAGTGTGTTTTTCCACTTTAATTTTGAGTGTGACTCCAGACCTCCATGGGTTGAAAAATTTGATTTCCATTTATTTTTTATTTTTTTCTGTGATTTTGTTGTCAGCACATTCAACTATGTAAAGAACAAAGTATTTCAGAAGAATATATAATGAATTCAGATCTAGGATGTGTTATTTTTGTGTTCCCTTTATTTTTTTGAGCAGTGTATTATTAAAGTATTCTAACTGTCAAGGATGGACCAAAAGCTTATATTTCACTGTCATTAGCATTGCTCAGTGCCCTATCAGTACCTAAGCAATACAGCCCAACATGTAGTATTCTGCGTATGGATCCAGAAGGCACTACTATGTTGCAATTATACAGGGTGGGCCATTTATATGGATACACCTTAATAAAATGGGAATGGTTGGTGATATTAACTTCCTGTTTGTGGCACATTAGTATATGTGAGGGGGGAAACTTTTCAAGATGGGTGGTGACCTTGGCGGCCATTTATAAGAATAAAGTTACGTTAAAACCAAGCACACCATTGTTTTTCGTGTGAAATTCCCAATAAGTTTGATGTGTCACATGACCCTCTTCGTATTGAAAAAACAAAAGTTGGCCGACTTCAAAATGGCCGCCATGGTCACCACCCATCTTGAAAAGTTTCCCCCCTCACATATACTAATGTGCCACAAATAGGAAGTTAATATCACCAACCATTCCCATTTTTTTAAGGTGTAGCCATAAAAATGGCCCATCCTGTACTATGTACAGTACAGACCAAAAGTTTGGACACTTCTTCTCATTCAAAGAGCTTTATTTTCATGACTATGAAAATTGTAGATTCACACTGAAGGCATCAGGTAGTCCGCTAAAATGGTCTTCCAACAGTCTTGAAGGAGTTCCCAGAGATGCTTAGCACTTGTTGGCCCTTTTGCCTTCACTCTGCGGTCCAGCTCACCCCAAACCATCTCGATTGGGTTCAGGTCCGGTGACTGTGGAGGCCAGGTCATCTGGCGCAGCACCCCATCACTCTCCTTCATGGTCAAATAGCCCTTACTTTCAAAGTTTTCCCAATTTTTCGGCTGACTGACTGACCTTCATTTCTTAACCCCTTAAGGACGCAGGGCGTATCGGTACGCCCTATTTCCCGAGTCCTTAAGGACTCAGGGCGTACCGGTACGTCCTAACTTGAAATCGGCATTCCGGCGCCCCAGGGGTTAATCGGAACGGGATTTCGGCTGAAATCATTCAGCCGGCATCCCGTAACAATGCAGGGGGGGGTCATTTGACCCCCCCGCATCGACGATCGCAGAAAACCGCAGGTCAATTCAGACTGTTTTCTGCGTTTCCGGTCCATTCGGGTGTCCTGTGACCCGATGAACCGGAAAAAGACTGCGATCGGTGGCGTAATTATACACCACCTATCGCAGTCCGAGGATTTGAAGAGGCGGTGCTGGCCCTGGTGCTGATGCCTGCTGTCCAGGGTGCTGATTGGTGCAGGGGAGAGAGGCGCGAGATTCAAACTTCCTGCGCTCCTCTCTCCCCTCCTCTTCCTGTCCAGCACCCTGACCGTGCAGCACCGTCCAGAACCAGCTCCTGTGTCCCCCTAATCGGCATCCATCACCCTCCTGCACCCATCGCCACCCAGGTAGGTTAGGGTCAGTGAGGGAGAGGCACCGTTAGGCAGGGAAAGAAGGGGAAAGTTAGTTAGGAAAAAAAAAACAAAAAACTTTTATTTCCAAACTTTCTTTGATCCATCCATCAGACCCCAGATCCCCCCCTGCCACTTGCCCCCCCCCCACCACCAGACCCCCACCCCACCCCCCTTCCCCACCACCAGCCCCCCCCTCCCCTGACCACCAGCCCCCTTACCACCACTTTTTTTTTATTTTCTGCGTGCGCTGACTGGCCGTCACTTTTTAGCGTCCGTCCACTGTTAGCGCATCGCACCCCACCGACCGCTGATCAGCGTTGTACCGCTGATCAGCAAGTTTTAACTTTTTTTTTTCCTAACACTTGACCTTTCTTTTTTTGACTTTTTTAGTACGCGAACACCCGTTGCCCCCACACACACGCACATATAATAAAGGTTTACACACACGCACACCTACACGCACACACACCCATGGCCCGCCGGATGTTCTCGGCCGAGGAGGCATACGCCCAGATTGCCTCCGACTCTGAGAGCCCCAGTGAGGATGAGGATGACCCCACGTTCCTTTTATCATCCGCATCCTCCTCATCATCATCTGATGACGATGAGCCACCAAGGCGGCGGAGACGCCGCCAGGCGGAGCCAGGGGCCCCACATGCTAGGGATCCTGTGGCCCACCCTAGTACGAGCCGCCCTGGGGTTCGTACTGGTTTCCCGGCCCACCAAATAAGTCCACCGGAGCCCCCTGCCGATGAACTTAGCTGGTGTCCCCCAGTGGACTTTGAGCCTGAGATTCCGGATTTTGCTGGCAATCCTGGAATCCAGATTCCCACAGTGGGGTTTACTGAAATAGACTATTTTAGTTTTTTTTTCAGTAACCCACTGGTGAATCTGATGGTGGAGCAGACGAATCTGTACGCCCAACAGTTCGTCGCTCAAAACCCAGGCTTATTTTTGGCTAGACCCGGTGGCTGGACGCCGGTCAGTGCAGCCGAGATGAGGACATTTTGGGGCCTCGTGCTGCATATGGGTCTAGTCCAAAAACCCAGTGTCAGGCAATACTGGAGTGGGGACGTCCTATACCAGACCCCACTGTACAGTATGGTCATGACACGTCCCCGGTTTGAGGCCATCCGGAAATGTCTGCATTATTCCGATAATGCAGCATGTCCACCCCAAGGTGATCCTGCCTATGACCGGCTGTATAAGATACGGCCGGTCATCGATCACTTTGGGGCCACATTTCAGCAGGCCTACGTACCTGGAAGGGAGGTCGCGGTTGATGAGTCTCTCGTTGCGTTCAAGGGGAGACTCAGTTTCCGCCAATATATTCCCACAAAGCGGGCGAGGTATGGCGTGAAGCTATACAAAATTTGTGAGAGTACCTCAGGGTACACTTACAAATTTCGTGTGTACGAGGGGCGAGATTCCCGGATTCAACCCCCAGAATGTCCCCCCAGTCTGGGTGTTACCGGGAAACTCGTGTGGGACCTTATGTACCCACTGCTGGATAAGGGTTACCACTTGTACGTGGACAACTTTTATACCAGCATTCCCTTGTTCAGGTCCCTTGCCGCCAGATCCACGTTCGCTTGTGGGACCGTGCGGAAAAATCAACGCGGCCTCCCTGCCTACCCCCTCCAGGTACCTATCCCCAGGGGTGAGACCCGTGCACTTACCAGTGGAAACCTGTTGCTGGTCAGGTATAAGGACAAGAGGGATGTCCTTATGCTGTCCACAATTCATGGTAACGGCATCACCCCTGTCCCTGTGCGAGGTACCGCGGCAACGGTCCTCAAGCCCGATTGTATCGTCGCCTACAATCGGTATATGGGAGGAGTTGATCTCTCGGATCAAGTCCTCAAGCCATATAACGCCATGCGCAAAACCCGGGCATGGTACAAAAAAGTTGCGGTCTACTTGGTGCAGGTTGCCATGTACAACTCTTTTGTACTATCCCGAAGCGCTGGCAGCACAGGGACATTCCTCCAATTCTATGAGGCAGTCCTCAAGGACCTGATCTTTTCGGACCGGGAAAGAGCAGGCCGGAGTACCTCGGGAATTGGAGGCGCCCGGATCGTCCCTGGCCAACACTTTCCAGGTGTGGTCCCCCATACTGGAAAGAAGGGACGAACCCAAAAAAAGTGCAGAGTGTGTCGCAGGAGGGGGATACGGAAGGACACCACCACTCAGTGCGACACTTGCCCCGATCATCCGGGCCTCTGCGTTATCGATTGCTTCAGGGAGTATCACACTTCCATGGAGTACTAAATTTTTATAATCCCCAACAGTCCACTAGAGAACATAAAAAACTATGGCTCTCAGACTTTGGAGACACGGAAACATTTTTTTTTTCCCCAAAAAATATTAGTTTTAGTGCAGGCATCCTCAAACTGCGGCCCTCCAGATGTTGTAAAACTATAACTCCCAGCATGCCCAGACAACCTACAGCCATCAGCAGGGCATGGTGGGAATTGTAGTTTTACAACATCTGGAGGGCCGCAGTTTTTAGGATGCCTGCTTAGTGTCTCCAAAGTCTGAGAGCCATACATATTGGGCATCGTCGCGTGTGTAAAAGTCGTCGCTATAAAAATAACTTTAGCCCAAACGCCTCGGATGAACGGTGTTAAAAGTATAAAATAAAAACGGTGCCAAAACACCCATTTTTGGGCAAAATTTCCATTTGAATCCTTTTTGCCGGTAATAAAGCAAGGGTTAACAGCCAAACAAAACTCAATATTTATGGCCCTGATTCTGTAGTTTGCAGAAACACCCCATATGCGGTCGTAAATGGCTATATAGCCGCACGGCAGGGCATAGAACGAAGGGAACTCCATATGGTTTCTAGAAGGCAGATTTTGATGGACAGTTTTTTTTTTGACACCATGTCCCATTAGAAGCCCCCCCTGATGTAGCCTAGACTAGAAACTCCAAAAAAGTGACCCCATCTAAGAAACTACACCCCTCAAGGTATTCAAAAGTTACTTTACAAACTATGTTAACCCTTTAGGTGTTCCACAAAACGAAATAGCGAATGTAGAAACAATTTTAGAATTTTTTTTTTGGTACATTGCCTCAAAAAAGAGTAATATAGAGCAACCAAAAATCATATTTACCCCTAAAATAGTCCCAAAACAACAACCACCTTATCCCGTAGTTTCCTAAATGGGGTCACTTTTGTGGAGTTTCTACTCTAGGGGTGCATCAGGGGGCTTGAAAGGGTACATGGTGTAAATAAACCAGTCCAGCAAAATCTGCCTTTCAAAAACCATATGACGTTCCCCTTCTTCTATGTCCTGCCGTTTAGCCAAATAGTAGTTTACGACCACATATGGGGTGTTTCTGCAAACTACAGAATTGGGGCAACCCATTTTGAGTTTTGTTTGGCAGTTAACCCTTGTTTTACTCTTGGAAAAAATTGATTATATTGGAAAATTTTCCAAAAAATAGAAATTTCAAAATTGTTTCTCCATCTGCCATCAACTCTTGTGGAACACCTAAAGGGTTAACAAAGTTTGTAAACCCAGTTTTGAATACCTTGAGGGGTGTACTTTCTTAGATGGAGTCACTTTTTTGAAATTTCTATTCTAGGGGTGCAACAGGGGGCTTCAAATGGGACATGGTATAAACAAAACCAGTCCTGCAAAATCTGCCTTCCAAAACCCATATGGTGTTCCTCTCCTTCTATGTGCTCCCGTTCGGCCAAACAGTAGTTTACGACCACATATGGGGTGTTTCTGCAAACTACAGAATCGGGGCAACCCATTTTGAGTTTTGTTTGGCAGTTAACCCTTGTTTTACTCCTGGAAAAAATTGATTATATTGGAAAATTTTCCAAAAAATAGAAATTTCTAAATTGTTTCTCCATCTGCCATTAACTCTTGTGGAACACCTAAAGGGTTAACAAAGTTTGTAAACCCAGTTTTGAATACCTTGAGGGGTGTACTTTCTTAGATGGAGTCACTTTTTTGAAATTTCTATTCTAGGGGTGCAACAGGGGGCTTCAAATGGGACAATCGTATAAACAAAACCAGTCCTGCAAAATCTGCCTTCCAAAACCCATATGGTGTTCCCCTCCTTCTATGTGCTCCCGTTCGGCCAAACAGTAGTTTACGACCACATATAGGGTGTTTCTGCAAACTACAGAATCGGGGCAACCCATTTTGAGTTTTGTTTGGCAGTTAACCCTTGTTTTACTCCTGGAAAAAAATGATTATATTGCAAAATTTTCAAAAAAATAGAAATTTCAAAATTGTTTCTCCATCTGCCATTAACTCTTGTGGAAGACCTAAAGGGTTAATAAAGTTTGCAAAAACAGTTTTGAAAACCTTGAGGGGTGTAGTTTCTAGAATAGGGTCATTTTTTGGAGGTTTCTATTATCTAAGCCTCACAATATGACTTCAAACCTGAACTGGTCCATAAAAAGTGGGATTTTGAAGATTTCTGAAAATTTCTAAGCCTTGTAACATCCCCAAAAAATAAAATATCATTCCCAAAATGCTACAAACATGAAGTAGACATATGGTGAATGTAAAGTCATCACAATTTTTGGGGGTATTACTATGTATTACAGAGGTAGAGAAACTGAAACTTTGAAATTTGCTAATTTTTCAAAATTTTCGGTAAAAATTGTATTTTTTTATGCAAAAAAATTAACTTTTTTGACCCAATTTTAGCAGTGTCATGAAGTACAATATGTGACGAAAAAACAATCTCAGAACGGCCTGGGTAAGTCAAAGCGTTTTAAAGTTATGAGCACTTAAAGTGACACTGGTCAGATTTGCAAAAAATGGCCAAGTCCTTAAGGTGAAATAGGGCTGAGTCCTTAAGGGGTTAAAGTAATGATGGCCACTCGTTTTTCTTTACTTAGCTGCTTTTTTCTTGCCATAATACAAATTCTAACAGTCTATTCAGTAGGACTATCAGCTGTGTATCCACCTGACTTCTCCTCAACGCAACTGATGGTCCCAACCCCATTTATAAGGCAAGAAATCCCACTTATTAAACCTGACAGGGCACACCTGTGAAGTGAAAACCATTTCAGGGGACTACCTCTTGAAGCTCATCAAGAGAATGCCAAGAGTGTGCAAAGCAGTAATCAAAGCAAAAGGTGGCTACTTTGAAAAACCTAGAATATGACACATTTTCAGTTTCACACTTGTTTGTTATGTTTATAATTCCACATGTGTTAATTCATAGTTTTGATGCCTTCAGTGTGAATCTACAATTTTCATGAAAATAAAGAAAACTCTTTGAATGAGAAGGTGTGTCCAAACTTTTGGTCTGTACTGTATATATGTGATCTATCAAAATCCACCAGTCATCAATACTTTCTTATAAAGGAAATCAGTTTTTGAGATTAATAATGTTGATGACGGGGGGCATGGCTTGGCAGCCGAACGAGATGGCCGCATGAACTCAAAGCTCTGGCACAAACCGACAAATTTAAGGCTAGTTCCCCCTCTCTTTAGCAGCATCACCTCTGCTAATTGCGCCAGGTTCCCCACACAAACCCTTCCAAGATGCCAAGAGGAAAAAGAGCTCATGCCAAGCAAGGCAGGCTCGAATTTTACTTTGAAAATGGTGCGGACGCTGCGCTGACTGTCGCGGCCGAGCCTGCAACCTCCTCACCACCTTCTGGAGCGGCACATGCACCCTCCTCACCAAGACAACACGTGGATCCTCAGGGTGAAAACAGCCCCCGTCACTCCCCTTCTGGCTCTGGGCACGCAGCTCCTGCTAATGCCCACCTGTCTTCTTAGTTTGTATATATAGAGATTCCTGGAGGTGTATAAACTCAAATTTAAATGTGCCTGTTTTCCATCTACAGGTCACATTTAGGTGCACCTGTGAAGCCTGGGCCATATCAGCCAGTCTTGAGTGGGACTCGCAGACTCCTCCCTCCTCCCATTGCAAGCATGGCCACATGCTGGAGGTAACTGGTGAGCTGTTTGTGAGTCGGCCTTATGCTCCTGTAATTTGCCCACTGGCTCCTGGTATCGCCCATACGGCTCAGGTAGGAGAGTGTTAGGTCCCGGGCTACTTGAGAAACCTTGGCGTGGTGCCCGGGCTTAGACATGTTCTACACCGTAGGACATGTTGACTAATCTCTCAATTTTAAAATCAGTTTGAGGGTTTAGGTAGATTGCAGAGTGCACCTGTATTTGTTATTGTTTTGTTATATTGTTATATTAATTACAACATCCGCACTTGTTACCTTGTGTAGGATGTCTATTGTGGTACTTGTGGTTCGCCGCGGGCATCCTCCACTGTATGCATTTTGCTGGGGATTGCCATTGGCAACGGGCCACAAGTGCAGGATCTGCTCCCCTATATATATGCACAACTGCATGTGGGTTTGAGCAGCTCCTGCTAATGCCAACCTGTCTTCTTAGTTTGTATATATAGAGATTCCTGGAGGTGTATAAACTCAAATTTAAATGTGCCTGTTTTCCATCTACAGGTCACATTTAGGTGCACCTGTGAAGCCTGGGCCATATCAGCCAGTCTTGAGTGGGACTCGCAGACTCCTCCCTCCTCCCATTGCAAGCATGGCCACATGCTGGAGGTAACTGGTGAGCTGTTTGTGAGTCGGCCTTATGCTCCTGTAATTTGCCCACTGGCTCCTGGTATCGCCCATACGGCTCAGGTAGGAGAGTGTTAGGTCCCGGGCTACTTGAGAAACCTTGGCGTGGTGCCCGGGCTTAGACATGTTCTACACCGTAGGACATGTTGATTAATCTCTCAATTTTAAAATCAGTTTGAGGGTTTAGGTAGATTGCAGAGTGCACCTGTATTTGTTATTGTTTTGTTATATTGTTACATGCAGCTGGGGGCTCAGAGAGCTGTGGTGCAGCGAGAGCTTCTCCTCTTCAGGACCACGTGGGAGTACGGTCGCCATCTTCCCCGGCAGTAAGGAGCCCTGTAAAACAACGGCCCAGACTTCAGGCTGCAGCGTCAGAAGAGGTCCCCTGCCACTTACCCTATCACAACTGTATTGCAGGAATTCCCCACCTCTGATCACCCTGCTTCAGGCACCCTTCTGAAAAATATGCTGATAGCGTTCAGCACAGCTCTGCACAGCGATTTCTCCTCACTATTGGCCCCACTTCAATCCTCCATCATGGGCCTGGATTCCAGACTCTCACATGTGGAGTCTAAAATGGGAGAGTTCGCTGCCTCCTCCAATCAACTAATTGATAATCATGAGGAAATGTCTAGTGAGCTTGACCGCATCAAAGCTAAAATAAATGAAGATCGCTCCAGGTGGAAGAATATAAAGTTTAGGGGGATTCCGGAGGACATAGGGTCCGCTGACCTTATGAACTATCTAAAATCCCTTATGCAGAAGCTTCCACCCTTCTTCTCCACCCATGATTTGATTATTGATTGGGCCCATAGAATCCCTAAACCAAGGCACCTACCAGAAACAGCCCCCAGAGACACTCTAGCCAGGATCCATTTTTACAAGACCAAAGAGGCTGTCCTGTCAGCTGCCCGCCAACTCCCAGAGATGCCAGTGCCATACCAGTCAGTGAGACTTTACACAGATTTATCGGCTGCAACACTGTGCCAGAAGCATCTACTGGCCCCTGTCACCATTTGCTCTGAGGGAGCACAAAATCCCATACAAGTGGGGCTTCCCACGTAAAGTTGATCCTCAACCACAATGGCAAACAACACACCATTGTCTCCATAGATGAGGGCCGACGCTTGCTGGGGTCGTGGAACATTACAGTACCATCCTCGGAGGACACCCATCATCCTCCCCTGCCTCATCTGGAACCAGAATGGCACACAGTGCCAAGAGGGGAACAAAACACTGATTTGGGTTGTTCCCTAAGGTGCCATGGAGTTTTCCGTCAGTGACCGGCATCAACCAGGACTTTTCCCCCCTAAAAGTCTTTCCTGTCCAGATTACATACCCCCTGGGGTAACTGATCATACTCTGGCTTTTGTCCTTTTTGGTTCATTTCTGTTTCTGTTCTATTTTTCAATGTTTCATAACTATTTTTATTTTACAGTCTTAGATGTACTTACTGTGGTGGGGGAATGAGGCGTGGCTGGCTCATGACATTTTCCCTCCAAAGCATTTTCCCTTGGAGGTCAGACTAACAATTTAAGCTTTCTGAAAATCTCTCATGGTTCTTAATATAGTCCCTTAAATGTTAAGGGCCTAAACAGCCCTCAAAAGCGATCCTATTTGTGATCATAAGCATTACACTTAAAAGCAGATATACTATGATCAGTAAAGATGCCCATAGGATCCGTCACCATTTATACCCACATGTCGTGCAGTCTCATTACCGCAAAAAGCAGAGGGGTGTTGGTATGGCCTTCAGCAATTCTATCACCTTTTCACCCAGTACCATTATATCGGAAACAAATGGCAGATATATCATTACAGTATGTACTGTAAACAACATTTCATATACTATAGCTGCCATTTATGCACCAAACAAACATCAAATTCACTTTCTAAATAAAGTACTAGCCAAGGTTGAGAAAATTCAAAAAGGTCATCTCATCGTGTGTGGCGATTTTAACTTAGTGCCTGATGCAGAAATGGACTCCACTGTGAGTAGCAGAGGGTCTTACCCTACCCTCTCTCCTTTATTGAGACGTGAGGAGCTGTACAACTTCTATAGACTTCAACATGCTTCTGAACAAGATTATTCCATTTACTCGCCGGTGCATAGGACCTATTCACGCATTGATTTATTCCTAGTAAGCAGGTGGCTTTTTTAGCTGGTAACAAAATCCTCCGTGAGTGTGATTAACCACCTCAGCCCCCCTAGCTTAAACACCCTTAATGACCAGGACACTTTTTACACTTCTGACCTACACTACTTTCACCGTTTATTGCTCGGTCATGCAACTTACCACCCAAATGAATTTTACCTCCTTTTCTTCTCACTAATAGAGCTTTCATTTGGTGGTATTTCATTGCTGCTGACATTTTTACTTTTTTTGTTATTAAATCGAAATTTAACGATTTTTTTTCAAAAAAATGACATTTTTCACTTTCAGTTGTAAAATTTTGCAAAAAGAACGACATCCATATATAAATTTTTCTCTATATTTATTGTTCTACATGTCTTTGATAAAAAAAAATTGTTTGGGTAAAAAAAAATTGTTTGGGTAAAAGTTGTAGCGTTTACAAACTATGGTACAAAAATGTGAATTTCCGCTTTTTGAAGCAGCTCTGACTTTCTGAGCACCTGTCATGTTTCCTGAGGTTCTACAATGCCCAGACAGTACAAACACCCCACAAATGACCCCATTTCGGGAAAGTAGACACCCTAAGGTATTCGCTGATGGGCATAGTGAGTTCCTAGAACTTTTTATTTTTTGTCACAAGTTAGCGGAAAATGATGATTTTTTCTTTTTTTTTTTCTTACAATGTCTCATATTCCACTAACTTGTGACAAAAAATAAAAACTTCTATGAACTCACTATGCCCCTCAGCGAATACCTTGAGGTGTCTTCTTTCCAAAATGGGGTCACTTGTGGGGTATTTATACTGCCCTGGCATTCTAGGGGCCCAAATGTGTGGTAAGTAGTTTGAAATCAAAATCTGTAAAAAATGGCCGGTGAAATCCGAAAGGTGCTCTTTGGAATGTGGGCCCCTTTGCCCACCTAGGCTGCAAAAAAGTGTCACACATGTGGTATCTCCGTACTCAGGAGAAGTTGGGCAATGTGTTTTGGGGTGTCATTTTACATATACCCATGCTGGGTGAGATAAATATCTTGGTCAAATGCCAACTTTGTATAAAAAAATGGGAAAAGTTGTCTTTTGCCAAGATATTTCTCTCACCCAGCATGGGTATATGTAAAAAGACACCCCAAAACACATTGCCCAACTTCTCCTGAGTACGGGGATACCAGATGTGTGACACTTTTTTGCAGCCTAGGTGGGCAAAGGGGCCCACATTCCAAAGAGCACCTTTCGGATTTCACCGGCCATTTTTTACAGATTTTGATTTCAAACCACTTCTCACGCATTCGGCCCCTAAAATGCCAGGGCAGTATAACTACCCCACAAGTGACCCCATTTTGGAAAGAAGACACCCCAAGGTATTTCGTGATGGGCATAGTGAGTTCATGGAAGTTTTTATTTTTTGTCACAAGTTAGTGGAATATGAGACTTTGTAAAGAAAAAAAAAAATCATCATTTTCCGCTAACTTGTGACAAAAAATAAAAAATTCTAGGAACTCGCCATGCCCCTCACAGAATACCTTGGGGTGTCTTCTTTCCAAAATGGGGTCACTTGTGGGGTAGTTATACTGCCCTGGCATTCTAGGGGCCCTAATGTGTGGTAAGTAGGTAAATGACCTGTGAAATCCGAAAGGTGCTCTTTGGAATGTGGGCCCCTTTGCCCACCTAGGCTGCAAAAAAGTGTCACACATGTGGTATCGCCGTATTCAGGAGAAGTTGGGCAATGTGTTTTGGGGTGTCTTTTTACATATACTCATGCTGGGTGAGAGAAATATCTCGGCAAAAGACAACTTTTCCCATTTTTTTTATACAAAGTTGGCATTTGACCAAGATATTTATCTCACCCAGCATGGGTATATGTAAAATGACACCCCAAAACACATTGCCCAACTTCTCCTGAGTACGGCGATACCAGATGTGTGACACTTTTTTGCAGCCTAGATGCGCAAAGGGGCCCACATTCCTTTTATGAGGGCATTTTTTGACATTTGCATCCCAGACTTCTTCTCACGCTTTAGGGCCCCTAAAATGCCAGGGCAGTATAAATACCCCACATGTGACCCCATTTTGGAAAGAAGACACCCTAAGGTATTCAATGAGGGGCATGGCGAGTTCATAGAAATTATTTTTTTTTGGCACAAGTTAGCGGAAATTGATTTTTTTTCTCACAAAGTCTCCCTTTCCGCTAACTTGGGACAAAAATTTCAATCTTTCATGGACTCAATATGCCCCTCAGCGAATACCTTGGGGTGTCTTCTTTCCGAAATGGGGTCACATGTGGGGTATTTATACTGCCTTGGCATTCTAGGGGCCCTAAAGCGTGAGAAGAAGTCTGGAATATAAATGTCTAAAATTTTTTACAATGACAGGGGGGTGATCAATGACAGGGGGGTGATCAGGGAGTCTATATGGGGTGATCACCCCCCTGTCATTGATCACCCCCCTGTAAGGCTCCATTCAGACGTCCGTATGTGTTTTGCGGATCCGATCCATGTATCAGTGGATCCGTAAAAATCATACGGACGTCTGAATGGAGCCTTACAAGGGGGTGATCAATGACAGGGGGGTGATCAATGACAGGGGGGTGATCAGGGAGTCTATATGGGTTGATCACCCCCCTATAAGGCTCCATTCAGACGTCTGTATGTGTTTTGCGGCTCCGATCCATGTATCCGTGGATCCGTAAAAAACATACGGACATCTGAATGCAGCCTTACAGGGGGGTGATCAATGACAGGGGGATGATCAGGGAGTCTATATGGGGTGATCACCCCCTGTCATTGATCACCCCCCTGTAAGGCTCCATTCAGACGTCCGTATGTGTTTTGCGGATCCGATCCATGTATCAGTGGATCCGTAAAAATCATACGGACGTCTGAATGGAGCCTTACAAGGGGGTGATCAATGACAGGGGGGTGATCAGGGAGTCTATATGGGGTGATCACCCCCCGTAAGGCTCCATTCAGACGTCTGTATGTGTTTTGCGGATCCGATCCATGTATCCGTGGATCCGTAAAAAACATACTGACATCTGAATGCAGCCTTACAGGGGGGTGATCAATGACAGGGGGGTGATCAATGACAGGGGGGTGATCAGGGAGTCTATATGGGGTGATCACCCCCTTCATTGATCACCCCCCTGTAAGGCTCCATTCAGAAGTCCGTATATGTTTTGCGGATCTGATCCATGTATCCGTGGATCCGTAAAAATCATACAGACGTCTAAATGGAGCCTTACAGGGGGGTGATCAATAACAGGGGGGTGATCAATGACAGGGGGTGATCAGGGAGTCTATATGGGGTGATCAGGGGTGATCAGGGGTGAATAAGGGGTTAATAAGTGACGGGGGGGTGTAGTGTAGTGTGGTGCTTGGTGCTACATATTGCTGAGCTACCTGTGTCCTCTGGTGGTCGATCCAAACAAAAGGGACCACCAGAGGACCAGGTAGCAGGTATATTAGACGCTGTTATCAAAACAGCGTCTAATATACCTGTTAGGGGTTAAAAAAATCGCATTTCCAGCCTGCCAGCAAACGATCGCCGCTGGCAGGCTGGAGATCCACTCGCTTACCTTCCGATCCTGTGAACGCGCGCGCCTGTGTGCCCGCGTTCACAGGAAATCTCGCGTCTCGCGAGAATAGGCATATATGCGTGACTGTGCGCAGGGCTGCCACCTCCGGAACGTGATCCTGCGTTTGGCGGTCCGGAGGCGGTTAAAGGGAACCTGTCACCGTGATTTTGGGTATACAGCTGAGGACATGGGTTGCTAGTTGGCCGCTAGCACATCCGCAATACCCAGTCCCCTTAGCTCTGTGTGCTTTTATTGTGTAAAAAAAAACGATTTGATACATATGCAAATTAACATAAAAGAGGCATATCTTACTTGTGTGACCAGAGAAGAGTCATATTTTTAAGCTCTGACTCATCTCAGGTAATTTGCATATGTATCAAATCTTTCTTTTTACACAATAGAAGCACACAGAGCTATGGGGACTGGGTATTGCAGATGTGCTAGCGGCCATCTAGCAACTCATGTCCTCAACTCTATACCCAAAATCCCGGTGACAGGTTCCCTTTAAGTGGTCTGACCCTGGCTCCGTATCCCTTTCTGTTCAAGAAACCTACAATATTAGAGAAACCCTCTGGCGCTGTAGCCCTTATATTATCTCGAATACGGTTTACAAAGCTGAACTAGCCAAAGCTCTAAATGAATACTACAGCTTGAATAGTAATTCAGTTTCCAGTTCCTTTAGTTTGTGGAATGCCCACAATGCCTACATTAGGGGCATTATTATCAAACTAGGCATTCAGGTGAAAAAGCAGTGAGAATTAAAAATGCTAACTATCCTTTCTCAACTAACCACCCTAGAATCCCTCAACAAAAATTCCCTCTCCTCAGACAGGACCACTTAAATACTTTCTCCCAGAACACAACTTAGGGAATGCCTCCTTTTCAAGTATGAGAAGAATTTGAGAATAACGAAAGCCCGATATTATTCCCAAGATAATAAGGCTGGACAATTGTTTGCCCGCCGCCTTAAATTACGCCAGAATCCCCTATCTCATACACTCAACCAATGGTGGTAAAACACAGTCAGGTCCATAAATATTGGGACATCTACACAATTCTAATATTTTTAGCTCTATACACCACCACAATGGATTTGAAATGAAACGAACAAGATGTGCTTTAACTGCAGACTGTCAGCTTTAATTTGAGGGTATTTACATCCAAATCAGGTGAACGGTGTAGGAATTACAACAGTTTGCATATGTGCCTCCCACTTGTTAAGGGACCAAAAGTAATGGGACATAATAATAATAATCATAAATCAAACTTAAACTTTTTAATACTTGGTTGCAAATCCTTTGCAGTCAATTACAGCCTGAAGTCTGGAATGCATAGACATCACCAGACGCTGGGTTTCATCCCTGGTGATGCTCTGCCAGGCCTCTACTGCAACTGTCTTCAGTTCCTGCTTGTTCTTGGGGAATTTTCCCTTTAGTTTTGTCTTCAGCAAGTGAAATGCATGCTCAATGGGATTTAGGTCAGGTGATTTACTTGGCCATTGCATAACATTCTACTTCTTTCCCTTAAAAAACTCTTTGGTTGCTTTAGCAGTATGCTTTAGGTCATTGTCCATCTGCACTGTGAAGCGCCATCCAATGAGTTCTGAAGCATTTGGCTGAATATGAGCAGATAATATTGCCCGAAACACTTCAGAATTCATCCTGCTGCTTTTGTCAGCAGTCACATCATCAATAAATACAAGAGAACCAGTTCCATTTGCAGCCATACATGCCCACGCCATGCTACTGCCACCACCATGCTTCACTGATGAGGTGGTATGCTTAGGATCATGAGCAGTTCCTTTCCTTCTCCATACTCTACTCTTCCTATCCCTCTGGTACAAGTTGATCTTGGTCTCATCTGTCCATAGGATGTTGTTCCAGAATTGTGAAGGGTTTTTTAGATGTCGTTTGGCAAACTCTAATCTGGCCTTCCTGTTTTTGAAGCTCACCAATGGTTTACATCTTGTGATGAACCCTCTGTATTCACTCTGGTGAAGTCTTCTCTTCATTGTTGACTTTGACACACATACACCTACCTCTTGGAGAGTGTTCTTGATCTGGCCAACTGTTGTGAAGGGTGTTTTCTTCACCAGGGAAAGAATTCTTCGGCCATCCACCACAGTTGTTTTCCGTGGTCTTCCGGGTGTTTTGGTGTTGCTGAGCTCACCGGTGCGTTCCTTCTTTTTAAGATTGTTCCAAACAGTTGTTTTGGCTACGCATAATGTTTTTGCTATCTCTCTGATGGGTTTGTTTTGTTTTTTCAGCCTAATGATGGCTTGCTTCATTGATAGTGACAGCTCTTTGGATCTTATCTTGAGAGTTGACAGCAACAGATTCCAAATGCAAATAGCACACTTGAAATTAACTATAGACCTTTTATCTGCTCACTGTAATTGGGATAATGAGAGAAAAACCTCACACCTGGCCAAGGAATAGCTGAGAAGCCAGTTGTCCCATTACTTTTGGTCCCTTAACAAGTTGGAGGCACATATGCAAGCTGTTGTTATTCCTACACCGTTCAACTGATTTGGACGCTGACAGTCTGCAGTTAAAGCACATCCTGTTCGTTTCATTTCAAACCCATTGTGGTGGTGTATAGAGCCAAAAATTTTTGAATTGTGTCGATGTCCCAATATTTATGCACCTGACTGTATATGATCCGAAAGCTATGGCAGATCAGTTTGTGGAGTATTACCCGGCATTATATAATTTTCAGAGCTCATCCGGAACGTCTGTAGCAACCTCTCCTGATATATGCACATATTTTAAAAATCAGAATCTCCTATTGCTATCCCCCCAATAAAGTGCGGCCTTGTCTGAGCCCATATCCAAATAAATTATCAAATCTTTATTTCAAAACCTTCCATGAGGAGTTGGTACCCCACCTATCGTCAGTATTTAATGAGGCCTTTCGAGAAGGATCCTTTCCAAACGAAATGCTTGAAGTCACGATAGTGGCCCTTCCACAGTCAGGCAAGCCTACAGACAAGCCTCAAAATTTTCGGCCCATTTCCCTGCTTAACACGGATCTAAAAATATATGCCCAAATTTTAGCAACTAGACTATCAAAGGTTTTGCCCTTCTTAATTGATCCTGATCAAACAGGTTTTGTCAACGGCCGTCAAATTACAGACAACACCTGTCAAGCTCTGAATCTGATTGACTCTAATAACCGAAAAAGGGAGGAGGCTTTGTTGGTGACTCTTGATGCCGAGAAGGCGTTCGACAGCTTGAACTGGTCGGTCGGCTTCTCGGTCTTAGAAACCATGGGATTGGGAGAAGCCTTTATCACTGTGATAAAGGCCTTATACTCCAGACCCTCGGCAAGAGTGTTTCTTAACAGTGCCCTATCTGCATCCTTCTATTTAACAAATGGCACTCGTCAAGGGTGCCCCCTATCACCTCTGATCTTCATCTTGGCTACAGAGCCCCTTACACAGCCAATAAGGCTACATCCAGAAATCTCTGGCATCCAGATAGGGGACAGACAACATTGCATATCCCTCTATGCAGTCGACGTACTTCTAACCCTATCCTCCCCGCAGAGGGCTTTACCAACTGCCCTTTCTTTCATCAATGAGTATGTACGCCTATTTTATTATAAGGTAAACGAGACTAAATCTCAAATTCTTCCTCCAAAAATCACAGCCCATAAACTTCACTCCTTAAAGCAGGACTTCCCCTTTGATTGGAGACTAGATCACATACAATATCTAGGAGTGGCCATTTCATCATCGTGACTATACCATCTTAACTATGCTCCTTTTCCGGACATGGTCAAACAAGATAGCACCTCATATGGAAAATAGGAAATATCTTGGGTAGGTTGTATAGCAACATTTCAAATGTTAATCCTACCAAAACTGCTGTTCCTCTTTAGGACGGTCCCCTATAGAGTTCCTAACAATTTCTTTAGGAAAGCACAAGGCCTGCTCAATAACTTTGTGTGGGCAGGGAATAAACCTAGTATTGCCGCTGGAATATTAACAAAAGCCAAAACTAGAGGTGGCCTAGGTCTCCCTAACGTACTACATTATTTTCTAGCAATCCAGACCCAGGCTCTTAAGAATTGGTGGACGCAAGCCTCCACAATCCCATGCGTACAAATCAAGTCAGATCTAGCTTTTAATAAACACCTCAAAACTCTTCTCATAAATAGCATTAGTGAGCTCCCACTCAAAACGCCTCCTCTGCCAGCTATACTTAGCGCCTCAATACATTATTGGCGTATTTTCCATCATAATAGCAAACACCAACCCATCTGTCTGATGAACACATCCCCTCTCCAACTTTTAGAATTACATATTCCAGAAACTGACCTGGTCAAGTGTCCAGAGTATTAACCTATTATACAAAGATCGGTCCATCAAGTCATTTACAGATCTCTAGCGGGAATTTGGAATTCCCAGGGTAGACTTTTTTAAATATTTGCAAGTACAACACTTGCTACAATCCAAATGTTCACATCAGTTGATTGCCAATAAAGAGATTATCGAGCTTTGGTCCACTCCGACACAACCTCTCAGCAAATCAGGCATTAAGCCATTATACATGGCTCTGGGCTCTAAAGCAACCCTCTCTAAAACTGTTCCCCTTATGGAATGGGATAAAGAGCTACAAACGAATATTCCTGAAACGGAATGGACAGATACATTTAAATTTCTTACAGCCATTTTTCGCAGCACCTCTCTATACGAGGCAGCAATAAAAACCTGTCTAAGATGGTATTATACCCCTTACAAGCTTAGTAGAATTTACCCAGGAGCCTCACATCTTTGTTGGAGAGGTTGTGGTTGCAGGGGCACTCTCCTACATGTGCTATGGTCATACCCACAAGTGTCTTCACTATGGTCAGACACATTTAAAATAGCTTCTAGACTATGTGGTATCACCATAGATATATCCCCTTGCTGGGCCCTCCTTTTCATGGATATGCATACCATACCAAACCATAGCCAGATTCCTGTAGCCCATTTATTCCTAGCAACGAAAGTGGCAATCACTAAATGTTGGAAGTCAAAGGTTATTCCCACAACAGAGGAAATTATATCCAGAGTGCATACTAACTGTCAATTCGAGAAAATTATGGCCTATAAAGACGATAAAATAGACAAATCCACGCACCACTGGAAAACATGGCTGAAAGCCATGTCCCCAAATACAAATGTACTGCAGAATATATCAATCTAGATGCCGCCAACATTACTGTTCTGTTTTGTTCTGTTCCGTTTGAATGTCTAGGATAATCATCGGCTTATTGTGTTAGTTCTCCCGTGTCATTCTTTATTTGGAATAATGCATTCTAAAAATGATATGGTATGTGTGCATCCATATACTACATTATTGATTGTATAACATGACAAATGTTAAGAATTGTTATTTATGTGATATAACCTGAAAAATTTCAATAAAAGCGATTGAAAAATAAAACATAAAAAAAATTATAATAATGTTGATGACTTTAGTCAAAAATGGTCATAATTTTTTAAATATATATATATATATATATATAACAACACAGAAAATCCGCAGCACTCCTTGAAGTAAAAAATGTGCAGTTTATTCACACATGTCGAATTTTTTTTAGAAATGTGTGAATAAACTGCACATTTTTTACTTCAAGGAGTGCTGCGGATTTTCTGTGTTGTTTATCCGTCCTGCATCGAGGGACCACCGCGGGCACCACACAGCTACAGCTGCATATTAAGGAGTGCTGCCTGACCTTTTCTATGGATATATATATATATATATATATATATATATATATATATAATAGAAAAGAGAAGGGCAGCACTCCAAAAAGTAAAAATTGCAAAAAAACTTTATTTACACCAGTGGGACATGCAACGTTTCGGCTCTAGACAGGAGCCTTCCTCAAGCAATGTACAAGAACAAAGTGCCAAAGTTATATAGCTGTGTGCTCAATCATTAGATTTAACAAAAAATGTGCAATTAATTCCATAATAATAGATAACAAATCTCCTAAAATGTAACATACAAACATATGATAATAAATACAAGCAATTTTTTGGACAAATTGTAACCATATTGTGTATATCCCCTTAATACTATACTCATAATTACATCTCATAAAAGGAGAACTTACATACATCCATAATTAGAATCAATAACGTGATCAGTGCCATGCGTAATTGATAATCAATAGTGCCAGGTGCTTACTGTAAAGTATTGCGATCGGAGGGTAGAGGAAGAGTATGAGGACGAATGGCTGCCATCCACGATGTAGCGTGCAGTCTGGCGTGCCTAGGATGCATCCAGTGACGTACATTGAGTACTTCCGGCTTTAGCCGCATACATCATTGCGCAGCTGCGCATTGTGACTTCGATACTGCGTCCGCCATGTTTGATAAGGGAGTTAAATATTCATAACAAGCGCACACAGTTTTAAGCCAATGTTGTATGTTATACACAGGTTCAAGGTGGCGTCCGCACTTATTCATGCCAACATACCATAGATGGCAGTGCAGGATCAGGTGAAGACTACCCCAACAATTAGAGGTGCAATCTCCACCCATGACCAACGGTCAGTCACGTGCCCACACGTTAGTGCAGGATCGCACTGCGCCCCTGGTCATAACCCGCACTTCACCACTGTCAAAGAGGGTTCTCCTCAGTATCACCTGCCATGTGCATAACAGACTGTGGCCATAGATAAAAATAAAAACAGAAACAAACATCCTTTGCATAATAAGAGTCCTGACTGCACGCCATTCCCCAATGTCACCTCGTAAAAGGTTTGAGAGTTTGTCAAATCGTTATGCATTGGACTTTATACTTTTAAATGTGGAATATCTGCAGAGTGAATTATCAAATGTTACACTGGAGTTGGCAAGTGTTGAGCAACAATTGATCAATTTGTCCTCAGCTGAGGAACATGGAAAATTTCATGACACTTTTTCCACTCAACTGCAAATCTTCCGTACGGACATGAGGGCAAACGCTTTAAATGGAACCGTGATTTGGACGATTATAAAAAAGGTAACATCTATTCCTGGCAATCTGATGATAAAAATCCCCAAACCAATAAAGATACATGGAAAAGAAGAAAAAGAACCAACCAAGCTACCACAGATCAGTCTTTTTTAGGTGTGAAGGAGATGGAGGTGCCAGAAAACAACGCATCAGGCTTGGAGGCTGCAGACACCGAAGGGGTCAAAAGGCTGCGCAACAACAAGCTGCGACCACCAGTCAGCAAGAATGCACCGTCCAGGAAGAAATGAATGTAGTAAACCTTTCATCAAAGGACTTAACAGATTCACAAGTGAGTGTACTCAGCAAGGGTCTTTCATTTTGCCCTAAAACCACTGCTGACTGGTTTGAACTTGAGTTTGATTTATATGCTTTTTTTCGGGCTATCAAGCTAAAAATCTGGTTTCATAGTATGGGACGGATCGAGCATGCCAAGATGAGTGAACTCTCTCTTGGCATGTTCGATCTCTCCCTTAAGAGTAATTTTAATCCTGTTATCAATGAACCTGCCATTGAAGCATACATGGCTGCCGTTAAAACCAAGATTCAGGCATTGAGAATAGCGCAATCCGATTTACCTTTTGATCATCCCAATGTGACTACTGCTGAAATGGTGGCACAGCAGGAATTGAAACACGACCCTGAACTAACAATTAAGGCCGCCGATAAAGGTGGCGTGGTGGTCGTGTTAGAAACCCGTAAATATATTGCTGAAATTTTGAGGCAATTGGGTGACAGCACCATTTATAGGCACATTGATATGGATCCCAAGTTCAAGATTGCTGGACTTATTAGGGATGTTCTGGCTGGGGCTCCGGAGGCGGGGATCATCGATGAGGGACTTGTGGATTTTCTTACTGTAGCACATCCGGTCACTCCGGTGATATATGTGTTGCCCAAGATCCACAAGTCCCTCATTGATCCACCCGGCCGCCCTATTGTCTCTGGCTCGGATTCGATTTTTAGTCACATTGCTATTTTTTTTTGCAGAGCTTTTCCTGTGGGGGCAGCTCCTACATACAGGATACAACCGATTTTTTACTTAAGCTTCGGATGGTCAATTTGGAAGGTGTGGAGGGGGTTACATTGGCATCTTTTGATGTCACTTCCCTCTACACCTTGATTGACCATCGGAAGGGATTGGCGGCAGTTGCTTACATGCTTGAGAACTCATCACTTACGTGTCAATGCCAACAGTTTATAATATCTCTATTGGAGATTATCTTGAGATATAACTACTTTCTGTTTCAGGACTCCTACTATATACAGGAGCAGGGCGTGGCGATGGGGTCCAATGTGGCCCCAACGTATGCGAACATATTTATGCGTCGATTTGAGGAGGATGTCGTCTATGGAAGCCACCACTTTCAATATGTTAGGGCGTGGTGGCGGTACATAGACGACATCTTCCTCATCTGGACTGGTAGCGTTGAGCAGCTTTGCGATTTCCATTGTTTCCTCAATGGGATTGATAGTGCGCTCCAATTTACATTGGTTCATTCACATACTGAAATGCAATTTCTGGACACCCGCGTGATCCTGACAGAGGGTGGGTTGTACACGGATTTGTTTACCAAACCCACTGACAGAAACACGCTATTGACCTACAGTAGTAATCACCCCAGACCAA